>NW_018405633.1:482198-496585 GCF_002113885.1 Mizuhopecten yessoensis
TGTTCACAAGTAAAATCAACTGTAGGAATATCACATGTTCACAAGTAAAATCAACTGTAGGAATATCACATGTTCACAAGTAAAATCAACTGTAGGAATATCACATGTTCACAAGTAAAATCAACTGTAGGAATATCACATGTTCACAAGTAAAATCAACTGTAGGAATATCACATGTTCACAAGTAAAATCAACTGTAGGAATATCACATGTTCACAAGTAAAATCAACTGTAGGAATATCACATGTTCACAAGTAAAATCAACTGTAGGAATATCACATGTTCACAAGTAAAATCAACTGTAGGAATATCACATGTTCACAAGTAAAATCAACTGTAGGAATATCACATGTTCACAAGTAAAATCAACTGTAGGAATATCACATGTTCACAAGTAAAATCAACTGTAGGAATATCACATGTTCACAAGTAAAATCAACTGTAGGAATATCACATGTTCACAAGTAAAATCAACTGTAGGAATATCACATGTTCACAAGTAAAATCAACTGTAGGAATATCACATGTTCACAAGTAAAATCAACTGTAGGAATATCACATGTTCACAAGTAAAATCAACTGTAGGAATATCACATGTTCACAAGTAAAATCAACTGTAGGAATATCACATGTTCACAAGTAAAATCAACTGTAGGAATATCACATGTTCACAAGTAAAATCAACTGTAGGAATATCACATGTTCACAAGTAAAATCAACTGTAGGAATATCACATGTTCACAAGTAAAATCAACTGTAGGAATTCCTCATATTCACAAGTAAAATCAACTGTAGGAATTCCACACATTTCAAAATATATACACAAATAAAATCAACTCAAGAAACTTAATGTTATAAAAAATTTGAATAAGCAAAAAGCCAATGTTAAAACATTGACCAAAATCACAGCAAATATAATTCAGATACTTTTTTCAGACGAGGTATGCACAAACAGTCAATTAAGCAGGTGAAAGAACCAAGAATGCATTTCCTGTTTAAATGAAGTTAGTTTATCCCAACACCATTACTATGATAAGGAAGTTCGACAACAATCCCTCACCTTAGACTGTTGGGGAACAGTCTGTTCGTCATTGTTTGAAGCCTGGTTGAAGGAGACCAAACAGAAAAAGTGAGATATGATACAGAAACAAGCTTATATTACTCACATCTTCAATTATGTTAACTTTAGATAAGAAGTTCAAATGCTTCCATGAACAGTGACCATCATCTTCAATTACTTATTGACTCAAAGAATTCAAATAATGGGGAAACTGACAGGACCATTTGTACGCTTGGTGAAATTGAAAATTATTTAAAAATGTGTAAGCCAATTAAAAGTCAATGAGGCTATTTTGAGTTAAATCAAAAGAAAAAAACAGCATCTGCTCAGGGCTACGAGAAGGTTGATTCAAATCAAGTTCTGTTACCACTGGCCGAGTGGTCTCAGCCGAACAGTTAACCAGATTATTGGTGTTCTAGTTTCAAATGTTCAAGGGACTTTATTGGTGTTCTAGTTACAAATGTTCAAGGGACTTAATTGGTGTTCTAGCTACAAATGTTCAAGGGACTGTATTGGTGTTCTAGTTTCAAATGTTCAAGGAACTTCATTGGTGTTCTAGTTTCAAATGTTCAAGGGACTTCATTGGTGTTCTAGTAACAAATGTCCAAGGGACTCTTTTGGTCATCTAATTACAAATCTAGTTACAAATGTTCAATGGACTTTATTGGTGTTCTAGTTACAAATGTTCAAGGGACTTTTTGTCATTTAATTACAAATCTACTTACAAATGTTCAAGGGACTTGATTGGTGTTCTAGTTACAAATGTTAAAGGGACTTGATTTGTGTTCTAGTTAAAAATGTTCAAGGGACTTTTTTGGTCATCTAATTACAAATCTAGTTACAAATGTTCAATGGACTTTATTGGTGTTCTAGTTAAAAATGTTCAAGGGACTTTTTTGGTCATCTAATTACAAATCTACTTACAAATGTTCAAGGGACTTGATTGGTGTTCTAGTTACAAATGTTCAAGGGACTTTAATGGTATTCTAGTTACAAATGTTCAAGGGACTTTAATGGTATTCTCAAAGGACTTGATTGATCATCTAGACTTTATTAGTATTCTAGTTACAAAATTTAACGTTCCTTGGAATGAATTGGTACTTTAGTTATAATTATCCCTGGGAATTTATTGGTGTTCTAGTCATAAATGTTAAAGGGACTTTATAGATGTTCTAGTTACAAATGTTGCTGGAAATTTACTGGTGTTAGAGGAACAAACACTCTTTAAAATTATATCCGTGCTCTAATCACAAATGTCACTTTATCCATGACGAAACAAACAATGTAAACTCTGACAGACACCAGACTGAAAAAATCCAGTAACGGTAGAGTTTCTGTAGAACTACATATAGGTGTCTTAAGGAAAACAAATAACTTATCATCACACACAACCATTAAACACCTGATACAAATATACTTTATAAACAGTTGAAATTACAGCTGTGTTACATATCTCTGTATATGTTTGTAGTGTAGATTACAGCTGTGTTACATATCTGTATCTGTTTGTAGCATAGATTACAGCTATGTTACATATCTCTGTATCTGTTTGTAGTGTAGATTACAGCTATGTTACATATCTCTGTATCTGTTTGTAGCATAGATTACAACTGTGTTACATATCTCTCGATCTATTTGTAGTGTAGATTACAGCTGTGTTACATATCTCTGTATATGTTTGTAGTGTAGATTACAGCTGTGTTACATATCTGTATCTGTTTGTAGCATAGATTACAGCTATGTTACATATCACTGTATCTATTTGTAGTGTAGATTACAGCTGTGTTACATATCTTTGTATCTATTTGTAGTGTAGATTACAGCTGTGTTACATATCTCTGTCTCTGTTTGTAGTGTAGATTACAGATGTGTTACATATCTCTGTATCTGTTTGTAGTGTAGATTACAGCTGTGTTATATATCTCTGTATCTGTTTGTAGTGTAGATTACAGCTGGGTTACATATCTCTGTATCTATTTGTAGTGTAGATTACAGCTCTGTTCCATATCTCTGTATCTATTTGTAGTGTAGATTACAGGTGTGTTACATATCTCTATATCTATTTGTAGTGTAGATTACAGCTGTGTTATAAATTTCTGTATCTAATTGTAGTGTAGATTACAGCTATTTTACAAATCTCTGTATCTAATTGTAGTGTAGATTACAGCTGTGTTACATATCTGTATCTTTTTGTAGTGTAGATTACAGCTGTGTTACATATCTGTATCTTTTTGTAGTGTAGATTACAGCTGTGTTACATATCTCTGTATATGTTTGTAGTGTAGATTACAGCTGTGTTTCATATCTCTGTATCTGTTTGTAGTGTAGATTACAGCTATGTTACATATCTCTGTATCTGTTTGTAGCATAGATTACAGCTATGTTACATATCTCTATATCTATTTGTAGTGTAGATTACAGCTGTGTTATATATCTCTGTATCTGTTTGTAGTGTAGATTACAGCTGTGTTACATATCTCTGTATATGTTTGTAGTGTAGATTACAGCTGTGTTTCATATCTCTGTATCTGTTTGTAGTGTAGATTACAGCTGGGTTACATATCTCTGTATCTATTTGTAGTGTAGATTAGAGCTGTGTTTCATATCTGTATCTGTTTGTAGTGTAGATTACAGCTGTGTTATATATCTCTGTATCTGTTTGTAGTGTAGATTACAGCTGGGTTACATATCTCTGTATCTATTTGTAGTGTAGATTACATCTGTGTTACATATCTCTGTATCTATTTGTAGTGTAGATTAGAGCTGTGTTTCATATCTGTATCTGTTTGTAGTGTAGATTACAGCTGTGTTATATATCTCTGTATCTGTTTGTAGTGTAGATTACATCTGTGTTACATATGTCTGTATCTGTTTGTAGTGTAGATTACAGCTGTGTTATATATCTCTGTATCTGTTTGTAGTGTAGATTACAGCTTATCTAATTGTAGTGTAGATTACAGCTGTGTTATATAACTCTGTATCTATTTGTAGTGTAGATTACAGCTATTCTGTTTGTAGCATAGATTACAGCTATGTTACATATCTCTGTATCTGTTTGTAGCATAGATTACATCTATGTTACATATCTCTGTATCTATTTGTAGTGTAGATTAGAGCTGTGTTTCATATCTGTATCTGTTTGTAGTGTAGATTACAGCTGTGTTATATATCTCTGTATCTGTTTGTAGTGTAGATTACAGCTTATCTAATTGTAGTGTAGATTACAGCTGTGTTACATATCTGTATCTTTTTGTAGTGTAGATTACAGCTGTGTTACATATCTCTGTATATGTTTGTAGTGTAGATTACAGCTGTGTTTCATATCTCTGTATCTGTTTGTAGTGTAGATTACAGCTTATCTAATTGTAGTGTAGATTACAGCTGTGTTACATAACTCTGTATCTATTTGTAGTGTAGATTACAGCTATTTATTCCATGGCACCAGCATGTATGTACGCTTCATAAATGTTAAAAGATATTTTACTGCAAGAGTGTTATTTTGTCAGAAATTTACGGCCAAATATGTCTCAAAAGGCTAAAGGTTAAAAATCTCACAGAGCAAAATCATCGCAGTGTGTCATATATCCTATGATGAATGACTTCAATCCTCAGTATCCTAAGGATGCAGACTTCAGGTATGAAATACAGGACATGTTTGCAACTATCTCATTTTCATGCACTATTTACACGATTTTAATTAGAAAATTGATGAGAAAACATATTGATATTTAAACAAAAGGAAGAGTTGTTTATATAGGCCTGAGTATGAAAGGTAAGCGCAAAACACTGTATTAGTTGCCACTACAATGCTAAACCAACAACATAGTTAATTCAAGAGACACACGAAATCCTCCTCCCGCTACAATGATGCTGGTCTCACCTGTGCCTGGGACGACGCACTGACTTGCGACTGCGACGGAGGCTTCTCGGTGGAAGGAGGACTGACCGGTTGAGGTGGATCAACTGGTTGAGGTGGATTGGCTGGCTGGGGTGGATTGGCTGGCTGGGGTTGATTGGCTGGTTGGGGTGGGGGTACTTGCTTTTTAGTCCTTTTTGACAGCTGGTTAATACAATAAGTTCCATCCATGACTTAAGTTATCCTTGAGATGAATCAGCCAGATTTGCCACATTGAAATCATATAGTTTTTTGTTTTTTTTATATAAAATCACGAGAAACTGAACAAATGTTAAATGTTAATTTAAGTAATTAAACATTTCCTACAGTCAAGCTTGTTTATATATTGAATGATCAATTATGTGTACCTGATATACCTAGATATCTCATATCTCATGATATCCAATGAGAAGTGATTATGTATGGAGCTACCAAGCCAAGGTGATTGATTTGTAACGTATGAGCAGGGGTCAACCAACAAGAAAATATTATATAAATGTATATAGAAATATTCAATGCAAGATGAGAAACAATTCATATATATAAACATCCAATGGAATATAATAGCTTACAGATATCTTAGATATCCAATTTGTGATGGTTACAGTATATATTAATTTTCATGACTGAAATATATAGATAAACACAAAGAGCTCAAACCATATATATGTTAGACTTCATTAACACATGAGAATGTATATCTCTATATCTGTTTGTAGTGTAGATTAAAGCTATGTCACATTTCTCTGTATCTATTTGTAGTGTACATGACAGCTACATTACATATCCCTGTATTTATTTGTAGTGTAGATTACAGCTGTGTTACATATCTCTTTATCTGTTTGTAGTGTACATGACAGCTATATTACATATCCCGGTATTTATTTGTAGTGTAGATTACAGCTATGTCACATTTCTCTGTGTAGATTACAGCTGTGTTACATATCTCTGTATCTATTTGTAGTGTAGATTACAGCTATGTTACATATCTCTGTATCTATTTGTAGTGTAGATTACAGCTGTGTTACATATCTCTGTATCTGTTTGTAGTGTAGATTACAGCTGTGTTACTTTCCTGTATCTATTTGTAGTGAAGATTACAACTGTGTTACATATATCTGTATCTATTTGTAGTGTAGATTACAGCTGTGTTATATATCTCTGTATCTGTTTGTAGTGTAGATTACAGCCGTGTTACATATCTCTGTATCTGTTTGTAGTGGAGATTACAGCCGTGTTACATATCTCTGTATCTGTATGTAGTGTAGATTACAGCTATGTTACATATCTCTGTATCTGTTTGTAGTGTAGATTACATCTATGTTACATATCTCTGTATCTGTTTGTAGTGTAGATTACAGCCGTGTTACATATCTCTGTATCTGTTTGTAGTGTAGATTACAGCTATGTTACATATCTCTGTATCTGTTTGTAGTGTAGATTACAGCTGTGTTACATATCTCTTTATCTGTTTGTAGTGTAGATTACAGCTGTANACAGCTATGTTACATATCTCTGTATCTGTTTGTAGTGTAGATTACAGCTGTGTTACATATCCCTGTATTTATTTGTAGTGTAGATTACAGCTGTGTTACATTTCTCTGTATCTATTTGTAGTGAAGATTACAACTGTGTTACATATATCTGTATCTATTTGTAGTGTAGATTACAGCTATGCTATATATCTCTGTATCTATTTGTAGTGTAGATTACAGCTATGTTACATATCTCTGTATCTGTTTGTAGTGTAGATTACAGCTGTGTTACATATCTCTGTATCTGTTTGTAGTGTAGATTACAGCTGTGTTACATATCTCTGTATCTGTTTGTAGTGTAGATTACAGCTGTGTTACATATCTCTGTATCTGTTTGTAGTGTAGATTACAGCTGTGTTACATATCTCTGTATCTGTTTGTAGTGTAGATTACAGCTGTGTTACATATCTCTGTATCTGTTTGTAGTGTAGATTACAGCTGTGTTACATATCTCTGTATCTGTTTGTAGTGTAGATTACAGCTGTGTTACATATCTCTGTATCTGTTTGTAGTGTAGATTACAGCTGTGTTACATATCTCTGTATCTGTTTGTAGTGTAGATTACAGCTGTGTTACATATCTCTGTATCTGTTTGTAGTGTAGATTACAGCTGTGTTACATATCTCTGTATCTGTTTGTAGTGTAGATTACAGCTGTGTTACATATCTCTGTATCTGTTTGTAGTGTAGATTACAGCTGTGTTACATATCTCTGTATCTGTTTGTAGTGTAGATTACAGCTGTGTTACATATCTCTGTATCTGTTTGTAGTGTAGATTACAGCTGTGTTACATATCTCTGTATCTGTTTGTAGTGTAGATTACAGCTGTGTTACATATCTCTGTATCTGTTTGTAGTGTAGATTACAGCTGTGTTACATATCTCTGTATCTGTTTGTAGTGTAGATTACAGCTGTGTTACATATCTCTGTATCTGTTTGTAGTGTAGATTACAGCTGTGTTACATATCTCTGTATCTGTTTGTAGTGTAGATTACAGCTGTGTTACATATCTCTGTATCTGTTTGTAGTGTAGATTACAGCTGTGTTACATATCTCTGTATCTGTTTGTAGTGTAGATTACAGCTGTGTTACATATCTCTGTATCTGTTTGTAGTGTAGATTACAGCTGTGTTACATATCTCTGTATCTGTTTGTAGTGTAGATTACAGCTGTGTTACATATCTCTGTATCTGTTTGTAGTGTAGATTACAGCTGTGTTACATATCTCTGTATCTGTTTGTAGTGTAGATTACAGCTGTGTTACATATCTCTGTATCTGTTTGTAGTGTAGATTACAGCTGTGTTACATATCTCTGTATCTGTTTGTAGTGTAGATTACAGCTGTGTTACATATCTCTGTATCTGTTTGTAGTGTAGATTACAGCTGTGTTACATATCTCTGTATCTGTTTGTAGTGTAGATTACAGCTGTGTTACATATCTCTGTATCTGTTTGTAGTGTAGATTACAGCTGTGTTACATATCTCTGTATCTGTTTGTAGTGTAGATTACAGCTGTGTTACATATCTCTGTATCTGTTTGTAGTGTAGATTACAGCTGTGTTACATATCTCTGTATCTGTTTGTAGTGTAGATTACAGCTGTGTTACATATCTCTGTATCTGTTTGTAGTGTAGATTACAGCTGTGTTACATATCTCTGTATCTGTTTGTAGTGTAGATTACAGCTGTGTTACATATCTCTGTATCTGTTTGTAGTGTAGATTACAGCTGTGTTACATATCTCTGTATCTGTTTGTAGTGTAGATTAGAGCTGTGTTACATATCTCTGTATCTTTTTGTAGTGTAGATTACAGCTGTGTTACATATCTCTGTATCTGTTGTAGTGTAGATTACAGCTGTTACATATCTCTGTATCTGTTTGTAGTGTAGATTACAACTATGTTACATATCTCTGTATCTGTTTGTAGTGTAGATTACAGCTGTGTTACATATCTGTATTTGTATGTAGTGTAGATTACAGCTGTGTTACATATCTGTATTTGTTTGTAGTGTAGATTACGGCTGTGTTACATATCTCTGTATCTGTTTGTAGTGTAGATTACAACTGTGTTACATATCTCTGTATCTGTTTGTTGTGTAGATTACAGGTGTGTTACATATCTCTGTATCTGTTTGTTGTGTAGATTACAGGTGTGTTACATATCTCTGTATCTGTTTGTAGTGTAGATTACGATTACAGCTGTGTTACATATCTCTGTATCTGTTTGTAGTGTAGATATCAGCTGTGTTACATATCTCTGTATCTATTGTAGTGTAGATTACAGCTGTGTTACATATCTGTATCTGTTTGTAGTGTAGATTACAGCTATGTTACATATCTCTGTATCTATTTGTAGTGTAGATTACAGCTATGTCACCTTTTTCTGTATCTATTTGTAGTGTAGATTACAGCTATGTTACATATCTCTGTATCTATTTGTAGTGTACATGACAGCTATATTACATATCCCTGTAGTTATTTGTCATTTAGATGACAGCTGTGTTACATATCTCTGTATCTATTTGTAGTGTACATGACAGCTATATTACATATCCCTGAATTTATTTGTCATTTAGATGTCAGCTGTGTTACATAACTCTGTATCTATTTGTAGTGTAGATTACAGCTATTTTTCCAAGGCACCAGCATGTATGTACGCTTCATAAATGTTAAAAGATATTTTTCTGCAAGAGCGTTATTTTGTCACAAATTTACCGCCAAATGACTTAAAAGGCTAAAGGTTAAAAATCTCACAGAGCAAAATCATCGCAGTGTGTCATATATCCTAGGATAAATGACTTCAATCCTCAGTATCCTTAGGATGCAGACTTCAGGTATGAAATACAGGACATGTTTGCAACTATCTCTTTTTCATGCCCTTTTTACACGATTTTAATTAAAAACTTCAGAAACCAACAAAATACCAATTGATGAGAAAACTTATTGATATTTAAACAATAGGAAGAGTTGTTTATATAGGCTTGAGTATGAAAGGTAAGCGCAAAACACTGTATTAGTTGCCACAACTATGCTAAACCAACAACATACAGTTATTTCAAGAGACACACGAAATCCTCCTCCCGCTACAATGATGCTGGTCTCACCTGTGCCTGGGACGACGCACTGACTTGCGATTGTGACGGAGGCTTCTCGGTGGAAGGAGGACTGACCGGTTGAGGTGGATCAACTGGTTGAGGTGGATTGACTGGCTGGGGTGGATTGGCTGGTTGGGGTGGGGGTACTTGCTTTTTCGTCCTTTTTGACAGCTGGTTAATACAATAAGTTCCATCCATGACTTAAGTTATCCTTGAGATGAATCAGCCAGATTTGCCACATTGAAATCATATAGGGTGTATTTTTTTTTTATATAATCAGGAGAAACTGTACAAATATTAAATGTTAATTTAAGTAATTAAACATTTCCTACAGTCAAGCTTGTTTATTTATTGAATGATCAATTATGTGTACCATATACCTAGATATCTCATATCTCATGATAACCAATGAGAAGTGATTATGTATGGAGCTACCAAGCCAAGGTGATTGATTTGTAACGTATGAGCAGGGATCAACCAACAAGAAAATATTATAAAAATGTATAGAGAAATATTCAATGCAAGATGAGAAACAATTCATATATATAAACATCCAATGGAATATAATAGCTTACAGATATCTATAGATATCCAATTTGAGACGGTTACAGTATATATTCATTTTCATGACTGAAATATATCGATAAACACAAAGAGCTCAAACCATATATATGTGTACTTCATTAACTCATATAAGAATGAGTATTAATCATGATCAAATGTTCAAATTTTTAAAACTATACAAAACCAAGGAAGGAGTCAGTGATGAAACACCTGCAATGTTATTATTTTTCACATATTATATATATCTAAAACACAACCTCAGGATCAACTAGAACTGCAAGCCATAGGCCTACCTACCATACACCCTGCTCAACTTTTTTTTTTTTTTTTTTTAGCAAATCAGAAGTCAATTAGCTTTCATCTTGAATCCCTAAAATAAAAAGTCAGCCTTCTGTTATAAAATTATATGTATCACTCCCACAAATGTATAACAAAGTTGGCTTTATAGAACTAAAGTTATAACCACAGATGTCTCAGTCAGCATAAGTGAGGTGGCTATCTTGAAACCTGAAACATTAAAGTTTGCTTTTTTAACATAAAATGTATATCCCCTATGTATTACTCCCACAAAGTATCAACAAAGTAATGCCCATAGACATTTAGTTATTACATTTATTCTCTCAGCCAATCAGAGGCAATGGTAGCCACCTTGAATCCAAATCACAGGTGACGTAAAAGTTAGTGTCTATGACACCAAAACACTTGTTTCAGACAGGTGTCTCACCATTGTCTGCTGTTTCCTCAGTAAAACTACAGATCATTGATAAATTAGTACAGATGTATTGAGAAAATAAGCACCCAATAAGTTAGTACAAATGTATTTTTCGAAAAATAAGCACCCAAAATTAGCAAACCACACATGAATGATACACAATACAGTCTGGAATGAAATCAACACTAAAGAATAAGAATGATATAAATCAGATATAGATCTTCAGAGTATGTTTATAGCTTGATGTATTAGTTATGTACTTATTAAGCACTTAACATCATTAACACAACAAGACTGGTTATTAACAGCCAACCTTATTTGAATTAGTGAAAATAAGGCTGGTTATTAACAGATGCTGTAAAACCTAATAAAACTAATAAACCGGATAATTCAAACACACTTTTTGAACAATAAAAACAATAATTCTCTGTCTAATGATAGTTCAAACCTTCCTTACCCACATTTCGATTGTTCAAACACAAAATTATTGATCAATTTTTGCTTTGCCATGGGTGTTATATTAATGACCGCATCTACCAGTGAAATGAGCACGATGGAGAAGAACCCCTTGTAATTGTAGTAAAGGGAACAACTCTTCGGAGGAGCCTATCCGGTAACATGCTTGCCACTTTAAATTCTCCATGAACTGGTCTGAGATCTCACGCCAGCCTTCAGGGGTTGTCGGGAAGATCATCGCCTCGTCCAGGTACTCGTCAATGATGGCTTGGCAGACTTCTCTCACGACCAGTGAATACCAGGTGTTGCGTGGTACTCTCCAACCAAAATTCATAGTCGTGAACTTGGTCCCAGAGGCGAGGTGGCAATCTTCAGGCCAGGATCCAGGGGCTCCCTGTGCTAGGTTCTTTGTTTGGTGATCCTGGGACTAACTCACTGTACCAGCTCTGGTACATCTCTGGAGGCGTTCTGAGGAAGTTCTTGAAGGCCATCTGTTCCTCACTGTGGAGCTCCACTAGCAGCTGGTCATACATGCCAAACTGCCGCCGCCTGCTGATCCATGGTCTCACCCAGACTGCTCGAGGTACTTGAGGTATTCTTCTTCTTTCGTCCTTCTAGCCTGGATCTGGTGAAGTGTCAACGCTGTCACCTGGTTCTGGTGTTGGAGGCAGTAACGGCTATTTGACAATCCTGAATCCACAGGTCCACAACCCTCGGTGACAAATGAAGGAATGACAGGCTGGTAGTCTGTGCCTCTATTTATATGCAAAATGCACAACGGTAGCAGTACAGTATCACATCGTTAAGAACGGTAGTACATTGGCAGCGCATCAGTACTACTTTGGTGGTATTCGGTAGTACTACAGTATCACATAGGTACCAGAACGGTACACCGGCCATCTGATAGCCGCTGATCCATAACAGGGCGTAATTTGTGTCGCCTACCGAAATGTGTCAAGGTCAAGTGATACTATTCACCGACAGGAACTCATCAGCAACTTATTCTGGACTGAACCGGCAATAATACAAATTAAAGCTTAATAAAAGGGACTCCTTACAGTCAAGTACATGGCAGTTATAGATACCACTTTCCAATACATTTGAGTTTGCAGATGCTCAGTAAACAATATGGAATTGTATATTTCATGGATTAAATGTGAAGATTTGTAGTCAACTCAGCTTCAAATATATATACACATCCTAGCACACCTCGGTAACTGTTAGAACACTATCCGTAGCAGAAAACTCAAAATAAATGTTACTTAAATAAGGGCACCCCTTCTCTCAATTACTGGTTCCTTGCACCCTTATTAGGACAAATACAGTATTGTACCTATGGAAATAATCAATTACTTCCTAAATATTGATCTCTCACTTTGGCACACCTCATCAATGAAAGCACATCAATATTTGAACTTGTATTGATGTACCAAGGGTGAAAAGGGCGGCTTAACAGAACTCTATCACTGTAAATGCTACACTACCTTAAAGGACAATGGGACACTACAATATCAGGACAATGGGACACTACAATATCAGGACAATGGGACACTACAATATCAGGACAATGGATCATTCCTTCATAACGACAATGGGGCACTACCATATAAGGACAATGGATCACTCCCTTATAAAGACAATGGGACACTACCGTATAACGACAATGGGACACTACCGTATAACGACAATGGGACACTACGCCTACAATATCAGGACCATGAATCAGTCCCTTATATCGACAATGGGACACTACCATATAAGGACAATGGATCACACTCTTAAAAGGACAATGGGACACTACCATATAACAACAATGGATCACTCCCTTATATAGACAATGGGACACTACCATATAACAACAATGAATCACTCCCTTATAAAGACAATGAGACACTACCATATAAGGACAATGGGGCACTACCATTTAAAGATAATGTTTGATGTTACAATTTTACCAAATGTAAAATTCCCTGATTGTTCAAATAACTCTTTAACAATGTTATTCACATCAACTGCCTAGCTAGGACTCATAGACAGTGTACGTTACATCTACAAACACACAGGGCAAACCTGAAAGCGTTGGAAAAAATAGGTCTATAATTAACCTCAAGATGAACATTAGGATCAGATAATCAATCACTCAATCTCCCCCACCCCCCACCCCTCAAAAAACAATAAATAATATCAGTAAATGAAAACATTTCAAATTCCTTTCCATTACTGTAAGTAAGCTGAGTGTAGTCAGTTAAGCCAGTACATTGAGTAGAGTACTATAGCCCAGAACAGTATAAGTGGCTAGGTTCTACAGCCCATTTCTCTCCCGCTGTGATAAGGTATCTATATACCTGGTACCCGACTTCCCATACAATTCCTATACACACAACACCTGTAAAATCAGTAAATATGATATATCCTACTTATATTAGCTGTACACTGGAACAGCACGAGTAGGCACATTGACCACAATTACCGTGTACATGGTCTGGTCATTTTACTTAATACAAAGTAACAGGGTCGGTACATTTAATGTGTTTAGTCAGTAATAATCCTTGGTCTATCAAGATCCAACATTAGGTCAATTTATACTGGTGGTATATCAATTACAAATATTTATACTATGTAAACATGCCCTGGAAGTCAAAGTGTGATTTTCTCACAAAATATTTTGGTATTATTTGATTTTTTGTGTGTGACAATATATCAGATTTAAGATCCCATGCAAATAAGTGTCATTGTTTGACATTTTTTTATAAATAGTAACAATGCCCTTGACCTTGGAACCCTGAAATATGAACTCAATTAATTTATTCTCAATGTTTGTACATTATGAAGAGTGGTGTCACTAAATGGATTAAAACAATTTCTATATAAACTCATTCACCCCTGAAGTCACATTTGAACTCTTTTAATACAAAGGTTGGAATAGTGCATTATGAAACATCAGAGAGGTGAATGAGTTAAGAGATACCTTGGCCATGGAAACTTGATGTAAAGTTTGATTCAAATCTGTTAGGAAATATAATTAAAATCACCTTTGAGCAATGGCACTGAGTTGGGGGGGGGGGGGGG
>NW_018405633.1:497443-509859 GCF_002113885.1 Mizuhopecten yessoensis
GGGCACAATGGGACACGAGGGGGTTGGCCCGACATTAGGTAACACTATATATGCACCCACCAAACATTCTCACCCAATTAATATGATAAACAGTGACATTGACCTTGACCTTTAAATTATGGTTCAAGGAATTTGCATTATTGTTCTTTGTATAAAGTTTTTATCAAAATCTATTCTGTTCCTGGGAATACAAATGTCACTTTGTTATAAGTGAATACTCCTAATGATTGTGGTTGTAATGGCTGTTTCTTTCTGTATTTATTTGTAATGATGTTTTATCAAGTGTTACCATTAGCTAAACAAGAGCTGTCAGAGAACAGCATAGCTCGCCTATGTATGTTATTATAATACTGCAACTATCAATAGAAACACATGTATAGTAAAATGTTGATATAGTGCCTGTCATTTTATTTGCCACCTCACTTACCACCAGGATTAACATCTATGTGAAGTGATTGTTAAGAAATTAATAAAGTGCAATAAAGCTATTTTTGGACGCTAAAATATGAAAATATGGTTTAACACATTGCTTACACCCAATACAAATACTTCAACCTTATCATAGACAACAGCCTATTGATGGTGGTGGTCCAACACTACCCAACAAAACTTGCCCAAAAACTTTATCCTCAAGCTTACTCCAAAACATTAATGAAGCCCAATGAAGCTGTTTTTGGCCCCTAAAATATGAAAATATTGTCCAGAACATTGCTAACACTCCATTTAAATACTTCAACTTTATAATAGACAACAGTATTGATGGTCGTTGTCCAACACTTCACAAAAAAACTTGCCCAAAAACTTTAACCTGAAATTTAACTAAGTCCAATTAAGCTGTTTTTGGGCCATAAAATATAAAAATATGGTCCAGCACATTGCTTACACTCGATATAAATGACTTAAACTCATAATAGACAACTGTGTATTGAGTGTGATGATCCAACACTGTTTTGAAAAAACTTGCACCAAAACTTTAACCTTTGAAGGTTCCCGGACGCAGACGCCGGGGTGACTACATTAGCCCCCCTATTCTTCGAATAGGCGAGCTAATGATATTTTTTAGTCAAATCGTATAAACAGGTGTTTAACCTGGTGTTGTCAAATTCTAGAGAAAATTGCTATGAATTGGTAACTGTTTCTTATCACTTAACAGTTTTGTTTTCATTTAATCCCTATTTCACATCATTCATAAAAACTTGAAAGTCTCAAGAAAGAATGAAGTGCTTTTATCCCATATCTATGAGAAGTGAAAGAATGACAGGTTAATATTTGGACATAAGCATATAACAGCAGGTAAGTACTTGTGAACCTGGAAATTACCCCATGTTTGTTACACCTTTGAAACCTGATTAGAGAAATAAACACTTCTGTCACCTGGAGAAGTCAGCAATATATAGAACATAACTGCTTGAAAAGAAATCCACCTTTCTGTGCTGTAGGTAATTAGCTTCAGAAATGGTATTGTAATAAGGTCCCCGAGGTTTACAGGTGATATTGATTGCCCGACACTGGTGTGACAAACTGTATCCTTGTCAATATTTGCCTTGACAACCATTGTAGAACTATGTATGTATAACACTGACAGACATTGATCCGATACTTAGCTTACCTCTCCAACAATTCAACTTCTCCTCTGAAACAGATTACCATTGCAAAAAGTTGATGATCCAATAAATTCTTGTAAAAGTAGCACTTCAGCCATTTCTGTTCACACATATATACAAAAAACACAGCTTACATTTTCACTAATTTAGTCTTAATATCTTAGCATTTCTTGTACTCAAACTGGATGTCAACACAGATTCATTGATTAGTACTGTTTTTAATTTGAATTTGAAAATAACTTCATATTTGAGAGAATCTTGTTTTAGTAATAATCCTATTTTTAGTGATAACACAATTTTGATAGTAATTTTTTCATTGTGATAGTTCTATTTAAGTTGTAATTCTATTTAGCTATAATTCTATTTAAGTTATAATTCTATTTAAGTTATAATTCTATTTAGCTATAATTCATATTTAGCTATAATTCTATTTAGCTATAATTCTATCTAAGTTATAATTCAATTTCAGCTAAAATTCTATTCAAGTTACAATTCCATTTTTGTTATCATTATTTGTATGATATATGTATATTATTCCAACCCTTTTTTACTGATGCTGATGTACTCATACTTATAGCTTTGGACTAACCAAATGTATACCCTGTATATGCTATGGAGCATGAATTAGTCATAGTGTTAAAAATCATTATTTGAAAACCACTTTAGAATACTGAGCCAAATATGTAGTGAATGTACGGAATCTCATGACGAGGTCTTTCTATGGTTGACGGCCCTAGCAATAGAGGGGAATAGCACACCTACAGACGTGCGACAACTTCATTGTCAGTGGGTTGGTAAAGACTTGTCGTCGATCAGTACAAAGTCTATCAATGTACTCATTAAACACGTAGAACTATTTTTACTACTTCAGCTATCAAGCTGTTAAACAATATCACTACTCAAACAGTAAATTATTACTAATGTAGCGAGTAGGGGACTAATACCCAAACACCAGCGCAGGCTGCAAGGTCCTAAGTATTCGTCTCAGAGTAGGCTTTGTGAGTGCTAGATATCTACATCTACATAGTAATGACCACTTTCATCTATTTGAAGATCATGTCATGTGCTAGTTAGATGTGGGTGCTAAATAAGGATACATGTACTAGATGTAGTCCTCAGTGAAGATTTTGTGTATTTGTCCCTGATAGATATGGGTGATAGTCCTCAGTTATAGATATGGGTGATAGTCCTTAGTTATAGATATGGGTGATAGTCCTCAGTTATAGATATGGGTGTTAGTCCTCAGTTATAGATATGGGTGATAGTCCTCAGTTATAGATATGGGTGATAGTCCTCAGTTATAGATATGGGTGATAGTCCTCAGTTATAGATATGGGTGATAGTCCTCAGTTATAGATATGGGTGATAGTCCTCAGTTATAGATATGGGTGATAGTCCTCAGTTATAGATATGGGTGATAGTCCTCAGTTATAGATATGGGTGATAGTCCTCAGTTATAGATATGGGTGATAGTCCTCAGTTATAGATATGGGTGATAGTCCTCAGTTATAGATATGGGTGATAGTCCTCAGTTATAGATATGGGTGATAGTCCTCAGTTATAGATATGGGTGATAGTCCTCAGTTATAGATATGGGTGATAGTCCTCAGTTATAGATATGGGTGATAGTCCTCAGTTATAGATATGGGTGATAGTCCTCAGTTATAGATATGGGTGATAGTCCTCAGTTATAGATATGGGTGATAGTCCTCAGTTATAGATATGGGTGATAGTCCTCAGTTATAGATATGGGTGATAGTCCTCAGTTATAGATATGGGTGATAGTCCTCAGTTATAGATATGGGTGATAGTCCTCAGTTATAGATATGGGTGATAGTCCATAGTTATAGTTGAAGGGTGTTAGTCCTTAGTGAAAATTTGGTACAACATATTTGTCCATAGTGATAGATGTGGGTACCAGCTAGTGTTAGTGTAAATATACAGATTTTTACTAAAACACCTTCAGATATTTCCACCTCGTTTGTGTCCTTTGCTATGATAATGACAGCAAAGGGACAGCAAAGGGACACCTACCAAGTATATCAACAGAGAAGCAATGCTCAATTCATTGCTACATTTACAAATGTAATATGTATTATTAATTAGTCTCCACAATATGTCGATACCCCACACAGAGCATCGGTCGTCAAAACATCTGACGTGTTGTGTTGGAAGAAAGTCACAACTTTCAATCCTGGTAACACCTCTTATCACATTGTACTGGAACATAGCTGTTCAATTTGACACTGATCAAACGATCAATATTTCATGTAGAATTTTGTATATCGATAAAGATTATAAATATTTATTATTTCAGTAGGGAGTATGAACAATTTCTGAGCTCATTATGTAGCCTGAAGACGCGTTTAGGTCAAATTTTTATCATCAATATTTCTTAAATTACCACAATTGAAAATAAATGTCCTGGAATAAAAAAAAAATCAGGTTTTTTACCCTTTATGTAACAACACATGTCATATTTAACAATATATAGCTTGTGCAAAACCAATACACCTGTGTGATACTTTCTATAGTAAACTTATCTTGCCTTGTATAATCAGACATACAAATATCGGTCATTATGTAATTGTATCTGCTGTATTTCCTTTCATGAATTTAAATCCATTACAATACACAGCTTTATAAGTGCAGACCACTGATTGAGAAAACCTTTTGGTCTATCACAGAACATATGAAGTAACTTTATGCAGAATTCGTATTACTTCAAGATTCTGGTCTTCTGTCATTCACAGTAACAATGTGTACATCTCTAATTGTCCTTCATTGTTTCATGAACAACTATTGTGAAATCATCTTTAATTTTAGCATTTCAAAAAGACACTAGTATGCCAAATATTGTAAATTTATCATTTAAAAAAAAAAAAAGTATCATGGTTTGTCTGTCCTCCATATATAATACATTTGATATTGTATATTGTTGTAAATATGTTTTCTCTGTACATTTATAATTTTGTAAAGAGAAATAAAGTAAAAGTAAAGTTAAGGCTCAAAGAAATGCCTTCCCATCAAAATTCAGATGTTCTACAAATATTTTGTATGTCGCATACAGTGTTGAAGTGACAACATGGAGAAGAGTGTTCTGTGACATTACATATCGTCATGGTGTCAAGTTTATTTATCAACCATTCAAAACTGCAATGGAAAACACTTTTCTATGATCCATTACAGTTTTGGAAATCGTCCATGATGTTCGCTTATTCACTATATATAGCTAACAGATATTGTTTGACTCATTCACCCCTGAAATTTCATAATGAACTATTCCAACCTATTAATTGGAAGAGTTCAAATGTGTCTAGGGGGGGGGGGGGGGGATTGAGTTAAACTGACTGTAAAAACATTCCAATTGCACAAAATTACAGAAAAAACACATTGCATAGAAACAGATGGACAAAGATTATAAACATACAAAACTGGAGGCATGCATGGAATATATTCAATAATAATACTATGATTGCGGATTAGGGATATTTGTACAAACTCAAACTAACATTTTTGTACTTATTCATAAGTACCTATATTGGTCGTTTGATACCATACTTTAAACCCGTTAGTAATGCTTAAATGCATATTTACATGAAAAATTATAAACCATACAAAATATCAGTAATCTACAACACAAAAATGTAGGTGTTGATTCTACTAGAAATCATATATATCATACCACCATCAAGGAATACATTTGTGCTTTTAACCATTTCACCCCTGAAGACACATTTGAACCCTTCCAATTGAAAGGTTGGAATAGTTCATGATGAAACTTCAGGGGTCAATGAGGTAAAGAAGATATTTTTAGAAAAAAAGAAAAAAATACCATTCGGAAAAGTTCAAACCCCAGAACCATGATCAATACACTTATAGACTTCATCCCAAACTTTAAATGTTGATAAAACAGATGTTTCTCTACATCTCGTTTTGATGAAAAAGTTGTATAAAAAATCACTTTTTGGTATGGAATTGAAATATTTGACAACATTCAAACTTGGACCTATAAGATTTGTTTTCCTCCTGATCCCGAGAACCTAGACAGCTTGTATCTTAATATGACAGAACAAGGACAGTTTAGATAGCGCTAATATTAAAACACGAAGTAAGTAATCATATCTATATAACAAGAGGCCCAGAGGGCCTGTATCGCTCACCTGGAAATGTTAGTAAAATTGAAGTTGGAATAGCTAGATGTTGCTGGTAGTGTACATGTATTACATTGTTAGTCAGGGGATATATTTATATGCAATTAGACAAAATCCTGTCATTCCTAGTAAAAAGAAGGATTTTGAAGAATTTGCTATGTTTTCCCTATTGGGCCCCACCCCTCTGCCCCAAGGGGGTCAGACCCACTTTTGATACAAAATCAGGTCGCCTTTACCCAATGATGCTTTAGACCAAATATGAACAAAATCCTGTTATTCCTACAGAATAAGAATTTCAAAGAATTTGCTAAATTATCTCTATTGGGCCCCACCTCTAAGGCTCCATGGAGGTCAGACACACCATTTACACAAAATTGATTTCCCTTCCCATAGGATGCTACTATTCAAATTTGGTCAAAATACCTTCATCCTAACGGAAGAATAAAGGATATTAAAGCTATTCCTCTATATCCCTTATTTGGTCCTGTCTCTCTGCTCCCAGGGGGGTCAGACACACTGTTTATACAAAATTGGTTCCCCTTCACTCAAGGATACTTCATACCAAATTTGGACAAAATCCTGTCATTCCTACAGATGGACAAGGATTTTGAAGAATTTGCAATGTTTCCCCTATTGGGCCCTACCCCTCTGCCCCCAGGGGGCCACATCAAGACCAAGGTGCTCCAGATTAATTTAGGATAAAATACTTTAATCTCTATGGTAGAAAAAGGATTTTAAAGGTTTTACCTCTATATCCCCTATTCGGCCCTGCCCTCTGCCCCCAAGAGGGCCACACCCATCATTTATACAAAATTGAGTCCCCTTTGCCGAAGAATGCTCAAGACTAAATCAGGATAAAATCCTTTAATCCCTACGGTAGAAGAAGGATTTTAAAGGTTTTACCTTTATTTCCCCTATTCGGCCCCACCCCTCTGCCCCAAAGGGGGCTACACCCACCATTTATACAAAATTCAGTCCCCTTGGCCCAAGGATGTTCCAGACTAATTTAGGATAATATCCCTCAATCCCTATGGTAGAAGAAGGATTTTCAAGGTTTCACCTCTATTTTCATTGTTTGCCCCCACCCCTCTGCCCCCAGGGGGGCCACATCCACTGTTTATACAAAATTGAGTCTCCTTGGCCTAGAGATGCTCCAGGCCAAATTTAGTCAAAATCTACTTAGCCGTTCAGGACTAGTAGCGTTTTAAAGGAAAAGTTGACTGACGGACGGCGGACGCTGCGGTATGACATAAGCTCATCATGGTCCTTCAGACCAGGTGAGCTAAAAATGTTGATTACGAAGATAGAGATGAATTAATCAGCAGGTCATCAAGATTAAGGTTATAAATACAATCACACTCGTGGCATGCAAAACAAAGCTTTGTGAATGCCCATGACTAGTGTTGTTCTCTTTAATCTGATAATTCCCATTCATTCTCATCAAATTGTTACTTTAAATGATAGGTTTTATTGTCACATTATTTTCATAGACTTTCACCTGCAAATATTTGCTGATAAAGCACTATGCAGTACTTTGCCTGCGAGCCTATTTGTAAACTTCGAAAGTAATATTTTAAAAATTGTTGAAGTTCTATGAATCAATGCGTTTGAACAACACTACTCGTGACCATGTTAGCGGTTCAGCTTCTGAATCCGTAAAGTGAATGTGTAACATTTAGAGCTCACCGCGCCATTTTCCAGGATCTGGCCCCCAATCCGGGGAGCGTTCTACAAAACAAGCAATGGCTATATCCATGAAATACAAACACAGACTGACAGATGCTTTTACTCTCCTGGAAATTCACTAGCCATCTCATCTGGCACAGATCCCTGTAGTATTAATATTTGCTAATTCATATATATTGTTAACTCTGGCTCTGATGAAAACACCTGGCTAAACCTGTACACTGCTTTGTCTGTCCAACCTATGTCTGGCCAAAAGGGATTTCACTGCTTCATCCATGCTTTTCTTTCCTTGTTTTCCTTAACACATTCACCCCTGAAAATTCAAAATGAACTATTCCAATCTTTCTAATTGGAAGAGTTCACATGTGTCTTTAGGGGTGAACGAGTTAATTCAGGCTTATATTCTCGAAAATCAAAATCTACTTTCAAATTTTGAAAAGGAGGAATATTGTCTTTCGATTTTAAATATAATTAAATATATCAATACAAGGTTATTTTCCCCCAAGATGAAAAAATAATCCACAATTGCCAGGGACATTAAGTTGAATTCAGGAGGACTTCAGAAGCCAAATCATGAACAAGAAAAACGCTAGGATTATCTAGAATATCTACTATCAGAGAAGTATCTCAACAAACAGACTCTAAAATAGCGGTACACAGGACTGAGTTTTGAAAATTCTATAAACAGCTGACAATATCCATGCAGTTACATTTGAAAACACTTTTTTTTCTAGCCATGATAGTGTTTGTTCCAATTCTGACCTCAGGAGACAAACAAAACACAATTATAACTCCTGTCATGTCTCAGAGGAATAGGTAACTGTAGGTAAAATAATCAATAGAAGAATGAAGCCATGCATGTAGATCTAGCTAGGTACCAAGTGACATACCATACCATCACTGTAGAACCTAACTTATGTAGATCTAGCTAGGTACCAAGTGACCTACCATACCATCACTGTAGAACCTAACTAATGTAGATCTAGCTAGGTACCTAGTGACCTACCATACCATCACTGTAGAACCTAACTAATGTAGATCTAGCTAGGTACCAAGTGACCTACCATACCATCACTGTAGAACCTAACTAATGTAGATCTAGCTAGGTACCAAGTGACCTACCATACCATCACTGTAGAACCTAACTAATGTAGATCTAGCTAGGTACCAAGTGACCTACCATACCATCACTGTAGAACCTAACTAATGTAGATCTAGCTAGGTACCAAGTGACCTACCATACCATCACTGTAGAACCTAACTAATGTAGATCTAGCTAGGTACCAAGTGACCTACCATACCATCACTGTAGAACCTAACTAATGTAGATCTAGCTAGGTACCAAGTGACCTACCATACCATCACTGTAGAACCTAACTAATGTAGATCTAGCTAGGTACCAAGTGACCTACCATACCATCACTGTAGAACCTAACTAATGTAGATCTAGCTAGGTACCTAGTGACCTACCATACCATCACTGTAGATCCTAACTAATGTAGATCTAGCTAGGTACCAAGTGACCTACCATACCATCACTGTAGAACCTAACTAATGTAGATCTAGCTAGGTACCAAGTGACCTACCATACCATCACTGTAGAACCTAACTAATGTAGATCTAGCTAGGTACCAAGTGACCTACCATACCATCACTGTAGAACCTAACTAATGTAGATCTAGCTAGGTACCAAGTGACCTACCATACCATCACTGTAGAACCTAACTAATGTAGATCTAGCTAGGTACCAAGTGACCTACCATACCATCACTGTAGAACCTAACTAATGTAGATCTAGCTAGGTACCAAGTGACCTACCATACCATCACTGTAGAACCTAACTAATGTAGATCTAGCTAGGTACCAAGTGACCTACCATACCATCACTGTAGAACCTAACTAATGTAGATCTAGCTAGGTACCTAGTGACCTACCATACCATCACTGTAGAACCTAACTAATGTAGATCTAGCTAGGTACCTAGTGACCTACCATACCATCACTGTAGAACCTAACTAATGTAGATCTAGCTAGGTACCTAGTGACCTACCATACCATCACTGTAGAACCTAACTAATGTAGATCTAGCTAGGTACCTAGTGACCTACCATACCATCACTGTAGAACCTAACTAATGTAGATCTAGCTAGGTACCTAGTGACCTACCATACCATCACTGTAGAACCTAACTAATGTAGATCTAGCTAGGTACCTAGTGACCTACCATACCATCACTGTAGAACCTAACTAATGTAGATCTAGCTAGGTACCTAGTGACCTACCATACCATCACTGTAGAACCTAACTAATGTAGATCTAGCTAGGTACCTAGTGACCTACCATACCATCACTGTAGAACCTAACTAATGTAGATCTAGCTAGGTACCAAGTGACCTACCATACCATCACTGTAGAACCTAACTAATGTAGATCTAGCTAGGTACCAAGTGACCTACCATACCATCACTGTAGAACCTAACTAATGTAGATCTAGCTAGGTACCAAGTGACCTACCATACCATCACTGTAGAACCTAACTAATGTAGATCTAGCTAGGTACCAAGTGACCTACCATACCATCACTGTAGAACCTAACTAATGTAGATCTAGCTAGGTACCAAGTGACCTACCATACCATCACTGTAGAACCTAACTAATGTAGATCTAGCTAGGTACCTAGTGACCTACCATACCATCACTGTAGATCTAGCTAGGTACCAAGTGACCTACCATACCATCACTGTAGAACCTAACTAATGTAGATCTAGCTAGGTACCAAGTGACCTACCATACCATCACTGTAGAACATATAACTAATGTAGATCTAGCTAGGTACCAAGTGACCTACCATACCAACACTGTAGAACATATAACTAATGTAGATCTAGCTAGGTACCAAGTGACCTACCATGTACCATGTTGTCACTGTAGTACAGTAACAGATTTATGTAGGTCTATAGTTAATATATATGATTATTGCTTTCTAAAACTATTGAAATAGCAGGACTAAATTTATAAAGAACAAGACATCTTATTAGCATTTCATCACACTTAATTTCGGCGCAAAATAAATCAACGATTACACAGTGTATCAGCCCCATTTATGTCTATTAACCCTTTGAGTGCTAGTCACAACTAAAGTTGCGCTGTATGTCTGTGGCCACCACTGCTAGGCACAACTATAGTTGCACATTCTATAAAATGGTATTTTATATGGTCAACAGCTAATCGTATTGTTTAAAGTTTAATCAAACACATCAAATAACCAATTTCCATTGGTATTAATATGTTTATTATAAGTGTTATAAGTATTTTTTTGGCAATATTTTTACCAAAATTGTGACTTATGAAGTTATATCTAAATTTGAACTGCAGTGAAAATTAAATTTTCCTAATTAATTCAGCACTGATTGGTTACCATATGTTATTCTAATATAGCACTCTAAGGGTTAAAATGAAAAACTTCTATGGATGCAGGGTTGAAAATTAAAAAAATGATCTCTTAAAATCGTTAAATAAAAATGGACTAAAAATGAACAACTACCGGGTAATTGTAGGTGTCATAACATATTAATGAAAGTCCGGTCAACAGATAATCAAAACCAAATTTTAAAAAAGTAAATGAAATAAAAATCAGATAAGATTAACTAGTATATCATGAAAACATATATGGACAGAAGAAGTGTGTAAGTAGAAAGAGTCTAAGACAGTTAACTAACTAACTGTATCCCTTACCTTGCCCTGCTTGATTGTAACGCCACTGGCCCCAGCCTGACCTTGACCTCTTTGTGGTGGACGGGCTGGAGCACCATTTTTACGGATTTCCACTTCTTCAAATTTTCCCTTACGAGGAGTAGAGGCCTCGGAGCGAGCCTGCCTTGGTTTGGCTTGTGCCTTGGAGGAAGTATTTTTTGATCGACTAGGTGACTTTGAGGAGGATGTTTGATCTGATGATGGGGCAGATCGTGAGCTCTCAGGGGCTGCCTTCACCTGTACCGTAGTTGGGGAGCCATCAGCTGATGCACCATTCCCCATGTCTGTGGTCACTGGGTACTCTTTATTTCTAAAAATTAAGCAACAAAATATATATATATATATATAACTCTGCATCTACACATAATGAAAAGTCTAAATTCTGTGTAGACACGAAAAGACAACAGAAACTGGTGAGGAGATATCAAAACCAAGAGAAAGACAACAACAGGAACTGAGGTGATATCAACATCGAGAGAAAGACAACAACAGGAACTGAGGAGATATCAACATAGAGAGAAAGACAACCGCAGGAACTGAGGAAATATCAACATAAAGAGAAAGAAAATAACAGGAACTGAGGTGATATCAACATAGAGAGAAAGACAACAACAGGGACTGAGAAAATATCAACATAGAGAGAAAGACAACAACAGGAACTGAGGTGATATCAACATAGAGAGAAAGACAACCGCAGGAACTGAGGTGATATCAACATAAAGAGAAAGACAACAACAGAACTGAGGAGATATCAACATAGATAAAAAGACAACAACAGGGACAGAGGAGATATCAACATAGATAGAAAGACAACAACAGGAACTGAGGAAATATCAACATAAAGAGAAAGACAACAACAGGAACTGAGGAGATATCAACATAGAGAAAAAGACAACAACAAGAACTGAGGTGATATAAACATAGAGAGAAAGACAACAACAAGAACTGAGGAGATATCAACATAGAGAGAAAGACAACAACAGGGACTGAGAAAATATCAACATAGAGAGAAAAACAACAGCAGGAACTGAGGTGATATCACCATAGAGAGAAAAAGACAACAACAAGAACTGAGGTGATATAAACATAGAGAGAAAGACAACAACAGGGACTGAGAAAATATCAACATAGAGAGAAAGACAACAACAGGAACTAAGGAGATATCAACATAGAGAAAAAGACAACAACAAGAACTGAGGTGATATCAACATAGAGAGAA
>NW_018405633.1:513420-516155 GCF_002113885.1 Mizuhopecten yessoensis
ACATATAGCTGCAAAATATAACACACGTCACTCTGGCATCTCAGACTGCATGATATTGTACACAGCACATACATCATCATGTATAGATTTCACAAGGAATTCAGCCCCAATAAAAATATCCATTGGCACAGTAATCATTTAAATACACTTGAGCACTCTGAACAGTTAGATGAAGACATATACATTTGCTTAGTAAATATTATGCTTAATACAGAACCTTAATACAGTTACATACCATCATACAGAACCTTATAGATGACAAGACCTGAAGCTAACTATATCACTTCAGTACTGTAAGATTAACCAGGTATTAGGGCTGAAAAGATTGATCAAATTGTATTGTACATATAATACTTGTGTATTATATTAAATAATTTTGTTAAAAAAAAATCTTTTTTAATTTAAAAAAAAAGTGTACTTATTGCTTTGAAATTATTAAGTAAAGATGCGATCAACTGTGCAGTTTCATATATCAAAAGGAATGAAAAATTCATGAAGAAATACATTTTGATCGTATTACCATTTTAACACTATGTCAAATTCTGTGAAATGCTTCGCTCAAACATTATGAAGTTAATTGCCATTTTAAGCAGAAATATGTATTGTGATACACAAGACCATTGATAAATAATATTTTAGGGAAATCAAATACCTTCTTTTCTATCAACAACTTAATAAATTAGTTCATACAAGAATTTGAACATTTGGTGTAATTTATTTTAATACCATTTAAATCATTTATACTTGAAAAGTCGACTTGCGTGTATTCATCACATTTTCTGCACTGCCTACAGTACTGTGGACATGTTCAATTAGAACCTTAATTACTGTAAATATAAAATTGTTAACTTACATTGACCGGATAACACCTGAATCTGGAAGCTCCCTTCTGGTTTACAAAATTCTGCGAATCCTTTTAGAAAGACACTTCTAGAAAACACTTTGAAATTAAATTTAACACTTTTCTTAACAATAAACCGATATCCATGTCGTAGGCAGTACTCTACATCCTAACTGGTTTCCGAATTTCCCGTAAATCCCGCGATGAAAATTATTTTAATTGGCATTGTGCATCACCGTAACTAAATAGCCATACCCGTTAAAACACGGCAATCAAGCGTAGACACAACTTCACATCAAAATATGAACCTGTAAGTAATTATCTTCCTACTTGCGTCACATTTCCATTCATCGTTATGAATGGCCTGGTATTGGCCTACCGTACCCTTATTGGTTATGTCAGCCCGCTACCTAGCAAAAATAAACAATACTCACCGTTAAGCACATACTTGACTGCTCTATGTCAAAAGAACCCTCGATTCAAACGCATAGAAGATCTGTTAAATAAAGCACCTTAAAACCATTGATTACTTTGGTGATAAGATATATGGTCTTCCATCGAGAACGATTGTCGATTTTATCGTGAAATTGTTCGAACAAGACGCAAATATTGCTATATACATGTAATTATATATGACATTTTATGTAAAAACGTATTTGTTGAACACTTTCCCGCCATTTAGGGTAGGACTAAACAAAAAAAACAATACCGGAAATAACTACAGCTGCAGTAGGTTTCCGGAAATGGGAAAATGTCATTTTTTTCTCTCTATGTGATGGCGTTTTCTACCACATTCACAATGTAACCTCATTATCATTCGTTAATAATAATGAATTACTAGATAATATATGCCCATGAACGAGTCAACACATGCATAGTTATTTAACGCAGGTGAAATATTGGGAAAATGATAAAGCAATAACACTTTGGCATGAATTAATTAATTTCCAAATTTTTAAAAATTTAAAAACCTAGATATCCCACATATTCACAATAATGTACAAACATATTAAACTTTTTTATTCGGGTATTTAAATTTATAGTGTATTTTATAGGAAATTAAAACAAGTGTCTTGCACACTTATAAATGTAAATCTAATACCTTATCGCAGAGACGTATAATACAGTATACGTCTCTGCTTATCGTAAACCGCAAACATATATGATGATTATATCATCATTGAATTAGATTGAGACACTCTCACAGTGAGTATATTCAATAACATAAGATCAGAGACGTCATATATAATATACGTCTCTGATAAAATGAAATGAAAATGTGTTTTATATTTATATATACCTGAGTCTACATACGCCTTGATCATGCAATGTGGAAGTTAGATAATACATCTAATTATTTAATTTTGAACAAATAATTTTTTTTTATCTTGTTTGTGTACATCCGAGTTCCCCATGAATGAAAATAATTTGGGTAGATGACTGTACCCTTAATAAAAGCTTAAAAAAATTATGTCATTTTCACTTACCGTTACAGAAAGAAATCCCCACACCTCGCTCATTAAAACATCACAGGACAGACGAACTTGTCTAATGATCCATACATATGTTTAGGTGATAAGTTAAAAAAAAAAATGCAAATACTTCTCTAACGGGAATCAAGATGTTGAACCTTGGCCTGATAAAGTCAGTTGAGCTTCAGAAAATGACCCACTTGGTGTGAAAACAACTATCATAAAGAATTTTATATGATAAAAGTGCTAAATTTTAACTTTGATTTAATATCTCATTATATTCGTTATTTTGCGTATTTTAAACTACAAACTTTCATTTATTTTTTTCCACAATGTGTGACATAAATATGATTAACATCATGGAACTATTTGTGTAAATTGTTTCACCTTAACTTGTTTCAATTTAGATAAGTTCTATTTAC
>NW_018405633.1:517025-554580 GCF_002113885.1 Mizuhopecten yessoensis
GGCTTTTCAAACAGTATAACAACACCCTACGAAAGTGTTGTAAAACAACACCCAAAAATGAAAACTTTTTAACTATCTGCACCTCCTCCTCGCCAAGAAAAAAAAAATCGATTTATTTGGTAATCTACCTCCCTTTCTAAACACCTACACTTAAGATTTATCAACATTGATTTTCAATTTCTAACATTTACAATTATCATCCAGCATGCTCAATCCATTTTGCAAACCTGTACTGGAGCTAGCTTATACAGTTATATCATGAGCATGCAGACGTATACATAACTAAGGTAGAGAAGGACACTAGAGGCAAAACAAATTTAGTCAATGTTTTTCTTTTTAGTTTCGCATATATTGTTCTTTGGGGTGTACCTAACAAAATATCAAAATTCGAGAATAGGTTCCCAGGCTATTTTTAAAAATATTCTTTGAAAGAGTTACCCCCATTTGAAGTCCGAAAATGTATTTGTTGCCTTTTTTAAGTCATTAAGGTACCCGCCAAAAAATGCATATAATTTTTATTTATTTATCTGAGAACAATGTAATAAATGAATATTTTGAAATATTTTAGACATATTAGTAAATAAAAAAATGGTGTTTTTTTTTCAAATTGGCTACCTTTTTTGCAATATGCCTGCAACTCGTAGGTAAAATTTCGGGATTTTATTTTTATTGTAAAGTCGAATAGAAAATAATTGTGTGAATGAATTCTTTTTTAAATTGGTATATAAAATAACTTATATCCATGCTACAAATCATAAAAAATAAAGATATCAAATCAGGGAAAACAAAAAATTAGGGGGTTAGAACGACACCCTGTCGTACACCCTTTTATGCAGATTTCATGAAAAATGACTAACTTTTTCACTTTTTGAACTATTTTAACTAAAGGTACAATTGATTCTAAAATTTGCATTGGTTTTGCAGCAGCCATGTTTTTGTAATAGTATTTTATCCTTTCAGGTAACCTTCTTTAGGTTTATTCAAGAAGTTGGCATTTGACCTCAAAGCGAAATCATCATTTCATCGGTTAATAATCCTTGATCAATATAGTCTCATCTTTCACAATAATCAGACATAAGACTTGGAAAGGGTATATATCTTATTTCAATCAACAATAATTATTAAAAACAATATTTATTTGATCTTGGTTTTTGACCTCATGTTAGAAGGATTGTCCAACCAATTTATATATCATTAAAGTGTATTGAGTGTTTGTTCATGTGATACCTGTCCGTCTCTTCCTTACATGATAATCTTTATCATTTTGTGTTTGTGACCATTATCATCAACTCTTGCTCAATCTAAAGATTTGCTTGATAATGTAATATCTACAAAATACAAGAAACTTTATTTAACGTCGCATACGGGTAAACAAAGAACATTAGCTCTTGAGAGCTATTATTGCGACAAACATATGTAAAATAACAATAACATATTATATTACAAGTAAAGGGAGATAATCACATATATTAATAAAAACCAGTAATAATCATCACAGAAAAAGAAAGTATACATATCACAGGTTTCTAAGTGATTGGGAGTCCCCTACCTACAAAGGCCCCCGGGATATATATAATATATAGTGTTAATATATGAAAAACATTAAATGTGATCACAGATAAGTAGTATTCAGAATAATAAAATAAAAGACATAGTTAATAGTGAATGAATACTTGTAAATCACACAAGAATTACTTAGGACTCAGGATTAAAACACCATGAAGTAGAATATACACACAATGCTAATATAGCAAAGAATAACAATTGACAGAATATACACCATTTTTGTGTGAATTAAAAATGATACCGAAATCAATTAACAAAATTTATCAAGTTTTGTAAAAAAAAATATTTCAGAATATATGGAATTAAAATACAAATAATATGCTGCAAAAACATAGATCAGAATTAAAATAGACTATTAGTCTAGTGGTAGGAAGCCGGGCTCGTGACCGAAGGGTTGCGGGTTCGAGTCACGGCACGGCACGACACGGCACTGTGTTGTATCTTTGAGCAAGATACTTTACTCCGCTTGTTCCAGTCTACTGAGCTGTAAATGAGCATGTACGTGGTTGGGCAGTGGTAGAATTGTTAAACGCTAGCTGTGATCGCCGAGATGGCAGCACCGACTGTATGCTACCCAGGGAGTTGAGAAAGATATTGGCTGGTTTGCAAAGGCCCTATAACCACGGATAATAATTTGTGAACCGATTTGAGACGACGTACGAACTAGGTTGTGATAAAGCGGTATATGTAAGAACCTCGAATTATTATTATTATTATTATTATTATTATTATTTTTTGATATTCAGTATCAACTGGGATCTATTGTCTCCTTCAATATCATCTACACTCTCGCCTGTTTTCGCATTCATATCACCGACAACTATGAAATCACAAATATCTGCATTTGGATTACTTATATTCAAATTTAACTTGTGTAAACGATCAAGTGTATCTGAGGCAAAATTCAATCATGGTCTAGAAAGTGTGACTTCCACATCAAATTTTCAGAAAGTGTTTTTTTGTGTTATATTAAGCATTTCATGAAGGTTATGACATCAACGTATAAAAAAAGGGTGGAGAACTTAATGATTTCTATTGTTTACCAGTATTTCATACTCAAAATTTCAAATTTCAAATTTACTGTTGCGTTGGTAACACGGTGTCCAGTAGCGTAGCTGCCTTAGGCTCGAGTAGGCCTTAGGCTCGGCTCGAGTAGGCCTTAGGCTCGAGTAGGCACGTGCCTACACAGAATTATGTCAAGTGTTTGTTTATAGTCAGTGTAAATTTAAAAAAAAATGAATATGTATGTATTTCCATTAAAATAAAAAATTACACTATTTTTGTGTATGGGTCCAGTTCAAAGTACGAAAAATCATGTATAGTGTGTGTGGTTTGTATTCAGTTAAAAAAAACTTGTAAATACACATAAGTGCAATTAAACCTTCAAGTTTATATCAAACAATGTTTATAACACGACGATGAACAAGTTTGTAGTCCGGAAAATTCGAAATATCAAAACTTCTGCGACCCAGTCAGATGATTCCTCTCGCAGTGAAACTGTCTCGTCTTCCAAAGGAAGCTAACGGCAATATAAATATGCAGTTGTGAATTGTTTTAGAGCATCAGAGGATAAAATTGGGATGATGATTGAGTTTCTTGTTGACAATATCCTTAAAAAAACTGTTCCCTTCCTCTGGCCGACATTTTTTCTTTCATACGAGGTTAAATTTATTAAAGAGTGATCAGGACAAAAACCTAGCCAAGTCCTTTAATTTTCATTCAGATATATGTTTAAATAACAATCCAAAATCATCGATCTTATATACTCCCCGAACTCGAAATAAAGGACACTATAGGCTCTTCTACTTCAGTCGCTTTCCTCGATTTTTTCTCATAAAATGATCAAAAGGAACCTCTTTCAAGTACATTGTACGATAGGCCGGATGATTTTGAACTTTCTTTTCTTGGCAGTAATATCCCTGTCATGTTCTAATAGGGAATTGTGCTATTTCTTCATATGATATGAAGGTCAATGTTTTTCTGTTATGCTCATTAGTGTGGCTTTACCCTAGTTCTAGTTAATCGACGACAGACTGATATAAAAAAAAAAAAGTCGATAAAACGTCAGAATAATTCGGACTAGTCATCAGAATGCTTGCTTACTAGTAATACATTGAGTATCTCTTACAAAAACAATGAGACTGCGGGAGTCTCGTTTTGAACCCTGTAAGTATCCTTTATGTGTAACGGGAGAAAGTTAAGTGACGCTTTTTATACAGCTGATGAAAGTTAGCAAGTTGGCAAAACTTTGCCTTGATGAAAAATTCCATCTCTAATTTCGGTTTGAAAAACCAGCAAGCTTTAGTTTCAGCTGCGAATTAGTTTCTGAATTCAGCAGACGAGGATAATAAACACTGACGCCATGGCTTTATACAAGATTTCAATTTCAACCAATCAGAAGCATAACTCTATCGACATCGCTTGTCAACACATGAAATTAATACTTTCAAGACTTACAAACACTATCTGTGGAACGTTCTCATCGCGAGATTCAGGGGCGTATCTAGGATATTTGAAAGAGGGGCGTAGAATCAAATCATTCGCCTAGCGTAGCGAGTCGAAAATAAATTTGTACCTTTTTTTTTTGCTAAAAATAATAAAATAATTGTGAAATGGACTAATGTAACGGTTCCTGAATGACTTGGAGCATGTATATTTTATAGTTAAAGTGTCAGGGTGTTTATGTGTTTAATTAATGAATATGATAAATTGCCATATTCAATACAATATTAGCAGATTACGATATTTTTTTAATTTTTTTTTGAAAAGGCCATTACGCCCTCACCTGGACCCGCCCCTGAGATTGACAGGTTTTCAGTACTTTTAGTGGTGTAATAAAATCTAGTTCCTGCAGGTAAGGCGTAAGAATTGTACCTGCTGCCCCCATTGCATGATCGTAAGAGGCGACTAAATTTGGGAATTTATCTTTTCTCTTCTTTCTAAAAAACTTTGACAATGCCTCACTTTTGACCTTAAGTTGAGCGTTCGCCCCTGTGAGGAAGGCTTTGGGTTATGTCCCCTGGACGAGACATACCATGATGCTTTACAGCATCAACTGGTCTTATAATATAAGTGATAAGTGTTTTTAAACATTTTAGTTCTTATATGACTGACATGGCTCAATCTCTGTTCTGTAAAAATACCCCAATTCCCGTTAAATCGGAGTACCTCAAGGCTCGATTTTATTGTCTCTCGTCTTCATCGTTTTTATGAATGACTATATCATGGGCATGTTTATAGCTGTGATGTTACTATGTATGCTCACGTCTCAGTCAGCGGTGGGCAATTCTGTTCATCAAGTCGAGCAATACCGGCGATGCGTTAAAAAAACTCACGAGGAGAGGAATAGTATAATCTTTGCTGGTTTTCAAATCCTCTTTATTGTATATTTTGAAGTTTGTTTCACGTGCAAAAAATGGAAATAAAATGATAATAGTTAAACTAAAAAAACATTTTGTTATGGAAATGTATCTAAAAGAGAAATGGTCAAGAAACCGGAAGCGACAAGTTAAAGTTAACAACGTAACTGTACAGTAGGCAAGCTTCTTGGTGTTCTTATTAATGGAAACTTGTGGAATATGCATCAAATAAACCTGACATCGAGAGACCTTGGAGGAGATTGAAAAATTCAAGTTCCCTGGGATGACACAGGAAACGACCAAATGCATCCCTACATTCCAATGGGTTTGGCAGTATTTTTTTGGTAAGCTGCACAGGTGAGAGGTATCGATTAAGATTCAGGTTTTAAGATCAAAGCATACATATAGCATAGGGTTTTTCTGCACGTTTTGTCTTGTTGAAATGATGACGTAAGAGTTGATAAAAGTTTAACTTTGAACCCGATGTGTTCCGTACAGAGTCTAGAACCTAACTCCTTTACAATACAACATATCACAGTTAAATACATGTACGTACCTGAGGTTTAAGTGACAGGTGTTGCTAACTGTTAGATCAATTACCCGTGGTCAGTGTCCACAAGGCAAAGACTATTACACTCCCGGAATCCTGTTGCGTAATGTGTGGGCAATAGTAATGAGTTATGAAAGTAAGTTTACAGAGAGTAACTTGTTAAGTACTTAAAGATATAAAATCTTCACACATGAGTCAGTCTTATCTGAAATGTCACAAAGGATATATAGTAATTACAAAAAGGATAATGCAACATGTATATAGCCAAATTCTGTCTAAATGTCAATTAAACGTGTTTTGCATTAAGTGGCATTTGAGTTGTTAGATATGAACAATTCGAAATATAAATTTAATAATAGATGGTAAGATTATGAATAAGCAATTATTTACACAATTAATTTCAGCACTAATTTCTGTGTGATGCATACATTTTTTTTAACAATATTTGCTTTCGCTGTAATATTTTTGTTTCATTATTTTTTAAAAGGTACTTTGATCTTTTGTAATCCGGAAAATATGTCCGTCTTTTTACAGTTAGTTTTAATTGCCAGTTTCGTGTGCCGTTGGGGAGAGGTGCGCGCCAAACCCGTCTAATATATTGTTCAAATCATTTGCTCAATAAACTATCGTGTTATTCAAGATATTGGTTTATGAGTCATTTTACTCACATAGATTGTAACAAACAACCAAATAACCATATTCATGTCACAACATTGAGGGTTATTAAAGGGGAGTAACCTCGATTGACTTACGGGCTGCTGAATACCAGCTGATCTCGAGCGATTTAGGTAGGCCTGGTGGGGGCGAGAATTATTAGCCCGATACAAACAGTCGGTACGGAAGTCATCCCCATGTCGGAGGCATGGAGATCTACAGAGCCGTGTCGGATTTTGCTTCACCCTCTGTTGAGGGTTCCGAGAATATTCTCTCGTTTGACAAAGGGGACAGGTTTGAAATATTTGACTGTCACAAGACGGGGACAGAATGGTGGGGCGCTCGTGCTCTGAGCAGCGATACTGTTGGATATGTACCGTCCAGATACATGGAGGTTAGTACTAAGTACTGATACCTTGGGGGGTAGCAGTGTAGGATAATTAATGAAATAGTAGGAGGTGCGCTAATCATACAGTGTATTTCAGTTTAATTATATATTAATTATATGTGTGTTACATGCATGTGATCTGTGTTATTGAACCCTGGTTACATCTAGGCCTATGCATGTATTTAACTTAGCTTGAGGTACTTATAAAATACACTTGTTTTGTTACAGTACATTTGTGCATTGGAGAGAAAATAACCAACAATGTTAAGTCTTTTAAATGGCCAGTTACTTGTAGTTCTAACATGACATCATCTTTAAACAACACCATACCATTCCTAGTTAAATTGGTGTACATCTTATATAATAGCACTTAATGTGATACAGCTACAGACTACAATTAAGGAAAAGAAATAATTTACTTAATTGTTTAATTTTTGTTAATGCTTGAATTCACAAAATTAATGACTCCATGCAATCATATATATTTTAAAATTGATTTGCATAGGATACCTTACATTTTCTAAACATAATACAGGAAATTCACAAAAAATTAATTAAGGAATGATTTTTATTTTTTCAACATTTATGAGGTCATAACAACAATGGGTTTATGGACATATTGAATGAATCGCGTTAGCGATTCATGTAAAATATGTCCAAAAACCCATTGTTGTTATGACCTCATAAATGTTGAAAAAATAAATATCATTCCTTATATTTACATTGACGAATCCTTTCAGTGGATCGATATAACAACGAATAAAACAAATAAACAGGGTTTGTTCCTGCTTATACACGGGTGCAACGCAGTGGCGAGAACAGTGTTTTTTCGCGGGGAAATGTGACACTATCGTGAGAGATCTTAGCAACCGTCAACAACAATAACACAACAAAATGTAGTTCCATATTCAATGTTTATTTGTAGCACAGGACACGTGAATACGTGGATATTTCACAAAGCACAGTTCAATAATATTTTAAGATGTAAGAATTAAGCATCTAGGTCGGTCGTTCCGAGTGAGTAGTTTTTGTAGTGTATTACTACGCAGTGTGATCAGGTTACTATCAGTTCCCACGTGCTGAGATTCTATGAACACCTGTGTTATGCATTTATGAATGTAATTTTTGTCAATGGGTCTAAGCATACAGAATGTAAATATTAGCTGATGATTGTAGAATAAATTGACAACCTGATCACATGATACAGATAGTCACATGATGTCAGTAAGCGGATGATTATGACATTATACATAAATCAACCCAAAAATTGACTATCTCCATGTTCAAGTGATTTTAATTTAATTAAAATGTTCTTGTAAAAGAGCTAACTTTCCTCTAGTATGAGAGTAAAATAGCGCGAACTTCAGTTTTTTGCTGCTTTTAACTTGCACGCTGTTCAGAGACACATTTCAGCCCGCCGTGTTTACATTCGCCACAAACACGAAGATGGCATCAGTAAATTTGTACTGTGCAGAGCAATGCGATGTGAAGTGCAAAACATCAAAGGACCAAAACTGGACCCAATCTGAAAGTAGAACAACATTTTCAGTAGAATACGTCAAATAAAAGTTATAGACTACAATTAATAATTTTATTTTAAACGTAAAATTTGCTTATTTAAACCAAATACTTACGAAATAGTGCTTCTCAATAGTAAAACTATAGTTATATTGATAGTATCACAGTATTCCAAATTGGCTGTAACAATTTTCCCTACTGAACAAACACTTGTTAATTATTCTCAAGATAAATGACAAATGCTTATAATTAATGCATGTGGCATTCTGGTCTGATTTTTTTGGCGATTTTTCAAGCCATTACGTTAAGGTGTGTATTGTGGGTTATTGTTGACGTGGTTAGAATGGCTTGATCCTTACACTAGAAGTTTTATTTAAGTGTCATTGGCTGCCCCCCTGATAATGTGATGATACTGGTGGTTTGTCAGCTCCCTAGGAATCTTTACGTTAAGGGTTCCAGGGTCACGAGGATCTGGCAAACATTTGTTCCGATCAAAGATAAACAATGACAGTAAAGGTAAATAATGGTAGACCCAAGTTTACCAGTCGACATCCTGTACAACAGATGAAGTAGGAATGCTGGCTACCTCATCTACTAAATAATTCACTTTACACTGATCAGGAGGCTGGAGATGGCTCGCCATGGCATGCTACCCTAACTTAATTACTTGGTATCCAAAAACTCCCTTAAAATTCCAATTATGAATAATTTTGAAGTACTTTAACATGTAATAGGTTATTATCATAATTTTTTTCATGAAATGTGTGATTATATCTTCTCCAATCTCTAGGATTCTTATAGATATTATAGATTAGGTGAGGTACCAATATCTGGGACTGTTAGATATTATAGATGAGGTGAGGTACCAATATGTAGGACTGTTTGATAGTAAAGATGAGGTGAGGTACCAATATCTGGGACTGTTAGATATCATAGATGAGGTGAGGTACCAATATCTGGGACTGTTAGATAGTAAAGACGAGGTGAGGCACCAATATCTGGGTTTGTTAGATATTATAGATGAGGTGAGGTACCAATATCTGGGTTTGTTAGATATTAAAGATGAGGTGAGGTACCAATATCTGGGACTGTTAGATATTATATATGAGGTGAGATACCAATATCTGGGACTGTTAGATTTTATAGATGAGGTGAGGCACCAATATCTGGGTTTGTTAGATATTATAGATGAGGGGAGGTACCAATATCTGGGACTGTTAGATATTAAAGATGAGGTGAGGTACCATATCTGGGTTTGTTAGATATTATAGATGAGGTGAGGTACCAATATCTGGGTTTGTTAGATATTAAAGATAAGGTGAGGTACCAATGTCTGGGACTGTTAGATATTAAAGATAAGGTGAGGTACCAATATCTTGGACTATTAGATATTAAAGATGAGGTGAGGTACCAATGTCTGGGACTGTTAGATATTAAGATGAGGTGAGGTACCAATATCTGGGACTGTTAGATATTAAAGATGAGGTGAGGTACCAATATCTGGGACTGTTAGATATTAAAGATGAGGTGAGGTACCAATATCTGGGACTGTTAGATATTAAAGATGAGGTGAGGTACCAATATCTGGGACTGTTAGATATTAAAGATGAGGTGAGGTACCAATATCTGGGACTGTTAGATATTAAAGATGAGGTGAGGTACCAATATCTGGGACTGTTAGATATTAAAGATGAGGTGAGGTACCAATATCTGGGACTGTTAGATATTTAGATTAGGTGAGGTACCAATATCTGGGACTGTTAGATATTAAAGATAAGGTGAGGTACCAATATCTGGGACCGTTAGATATTTAACTGAGCTATTGGCCCCGTTAGATATTTAACTGAGCTATTGGCCCCTACCCAAGGGCTACTAGATAGGTTAACATCTTAAACCGTACTAGTTAATTCTTATTTAGTTATCTTTAAGTATCAGAGGAGTTAAGATGTTTGAAATTAAATTAAAGAAAAAGAAATATTGCCAGAATAGATATGTCATTTGTGTAAAACTAAAATGTTTGTGGTAGCGGATGCTGATCTGTCCTTGATGAACTATAGTTTGACTTGTTTTAAAAGTAAACATGTAAAGGATATGGACAGGGGAATTGTGATGGAATGCTTTTGAAGTTCTTACGTTTAAGTGTTGGTGAGGTCTATATGATAGGGTGGTGAACGGTCAAGTGGCTTGTTATGTAAGGCCTGAATTTGTAGTTCTGGTAACTGTACATATCTACATAATATAGAATTACAAATCTAGGGGTAAAGTTTAAGCATGCATTAAAGTGAGTTGTTTCTAAAATTATTCTGAAGGCTAAATAAAACAAAATATAAACAACATACGCAACCTAAACATTCTGAGTTGAAAAATAGAGGACTATTCAAACAATAGTTTGGTTTAAGCGTTATACAGGTAAGTTGTAGGTACAAGTGTATACCTGAATACAGGCTTGCAGGTGCCTGGTAATTAACATATCAAGTTTTTACCGATAAGGTGGAAAGTAAACAAATACATACTAAATGGTTTGATAGGGCCATTTACACAAAATCAACATCACAGTTGTAGAAAGAAACATCACTGATAACAAGATCATGTTCCTACATCGTAACCTGGTCTTAATTTTAATTTGTGGTGAGCTTCTTGACATAACCAAGTGTGTATTGCCCAAACCTTGTAAGCCTTCTCTCAATCAAGTTTCCAAGTGTCTTCTATTTTTTAAATTTAAAACTGTTCAAGACTTTTTTAGGGTTTCTTTGTTAAATTCATACACAATACATTTCAAGTATGACTTTAACTCATTCACCCCTGAAATTTCATAATGGACCATTCCAACCTTTGAATTGGAAGAGTTCAAATGTGAATTTAGGGGTGAATGGGTTAGAGACTTGAAAATTTCAGAGATTAAAAGGTGTTGATGAATTATGATTAACCTAACTAGACTTGAAATGCCTAGGTCCTTATCATAGTCTGATATATGAAGCAGCTCAGCTTGATGATATATATATAGCTCTTATCATACACAGATAAATAACTTGCTGATAAGATACATGTAATTACTGTCTTCTGCAAAAAGTAGGAATTGTCAAATTTCAATAAATTTCATTGCTCAGCTTCTCAATTCAAGTTGGATGGACAACCTGTACTTAATGGATTTATTATTAAGTAAGGATTTAATGCTACTTTGAACATTTTAACTCATTCACCCCTGAAGACACATTTGAACTCTTCCAAACCAAAGGTTGGAATATTTCATTATGAAATTTCAGGGGTGAATGAGTTAAATTCCAGTCCTGAGATGTACATGTATACTGACCTCATGTGTTTATCAGTTCTATCCACTCATTGTGGTCACAGTTCAAAGATAATTATCATTATATTCCCTAAATGATGGTGTCAAAGGAATTGGTGAGCTGTAATGTAGGATTAATGAAAGAGGACTGGTCTCCTTAAATCAATCCCATTCCAGATTCAAAGTGTGTCAGATTATTGAAGCTAATATTATCATAGTCAGGATTATTATAGTCCAGATTATCTTTGATAGTCATCGACCATAGGCCAGATTATTAAAGCCCTTGTCCAGATTATCTTAGTCCAGATTATTATTGCCAGATAATCTTTATCGATTATCTTAGTCTAGATTATCACATTCCAGATTTTCTTATATCATCTAAATTGATTATCTTAGTTGATTATATTAATCAAATCTGATTATCATAATCCAGATTTTATCATAATTCAAATTATCTTAGATCATCTTAATCGATGATCTTAGTTGGTTATATTGTTTCATATGATCACAGCCAGATTATCTTAGTCAGTTATCTTAGTCCAGATTATCTTATTAGATTGTTTTAGTCCATAATCTTAACCCATATTATCATAGTTGATTATCTTAGTCCAAATTATCATATACAGATTATCATAGTCCAGGTTATCTCAGATTATCATAGTCCAGGTTGTCTTAGATTATCATAGTCCAGGTTGTCTTAGATTATCATAGTCCAGGTTATCTTAGATTATCATTGTCCAGGTTATCTTAGATTATCATCGTCCAGGTTATCTTAGATTATCATCGTCCAGGTTATCTCAGATTATCATAATCCAGGTTATCTTAGATTATCATAGTCCAGGTTATCTTAGATTATCATAGTCCAGGTTATCTTAGATTATCATCGTCCAGGTTATCTTAGATTATCATAGTCCAGGTTATCTCAGATTATCATAATCCAGATATTATCATAATCCTGGTTATCTTAGATTATCATAGTCCAGGTTAAGAAGGGTTAACTGCATAAGTATCTAAGGCAACTATTACAAAAGTGATTTATTATTTACTGGTCTATTATGTTTCAGTATGAGGAGAGGAAGATTGGACGATTATTACCTGAGAATTATGAGGTAAGTTCAATATTATCGTTACTTTTAATAACAACAAATAATACCAATGCCGTCAGTGGTTGTCTGTACTGTATTGTTTACAAATTAACAACATGTTCCTTATATATACAGTTGAACTTGTTTAGAGATATCACCCATTCTGTTAATTTAGTCATGAGCATGAACCTGTTTTTGAGAAACCACCCATTCTGTCAATACAGTGTGAACTAATTTTGAAGAAACCACCCATTCTGTCAATACAGTGTGAACTGATTTTGAAGAAACCACCCATTCTGTCAATGCAGTAGTGTGAACTAATTTTGAAGAAACCACCCTTTCTGTCAATGCAGTAGTGTGAACTAATTTTGAAGAAACCACTGATTCTGTCAATACAGTGTGAACTAATTTTGAGAAACCACTGATTCTGTCAATACAGTGTGAACTAATTTTGAAGAAACCACTGATTCTGTCAGTACAGTGTGAACTAATTTTGAGAAACCACTCATTCTGTCAATACAGTGTGATCAAGTTTTAAAAAACACTGATTCTGTCAATACAGTGTGATCGAGTTTTAAAAAACACTCATTCTGTCAATACAGTGTGAACCAGTTTTAAAAACCAACCATTCTGTCAATACAGTGTGAACCAGTTTTGAAGAAACCACCCATTCTGTCAAAACAGTGTGAACTAGTTTTGAAGAAACCACCCATTCTGTCAATACAGTGTGAACTAGTTTTGAAGACACCACCCATTCTGTCAATACATTGTGAACCAGTTTTGAAGAAACCACCCATTCTGTCAATACAGTGTGAACTAATTTTGAGAAACCACTCGTTCTGTCAATACAGTGTGAACTAATTTTGAGAACCCCCTCATTCTGTCAATACAGTGTGAACTGATTTTGACCACTCATTCTGTCAATACAGTGTGAACTGATTTTGACCACTCATTCTGTCAATACAGTGTGAACTGATTTTGAGAAACCACTCATTCTATCAATACAGTGTGAACTAATTTTGAGAAACCACTCATTCTGACAATACAGTGTGAACTAATTTTGAGAAACCACTCGTTCTGTCAATACAGTGTGAACTAATTTTGAGAAACCACTGATTCTGTCAATACAGTGTGAACTAATTTTGAGAACCCCCTCATTCTGTCAATACAGTGTGAACTGATTTTGAGAAACCACTCATTCTATCAATACAGTGTGAACTAATTTTGAGAAACCACTCATTCTGACAATACAGTGTGAACTAATTTTGAGAAACCACTCGTTCTGTCAATACAGTGTGAACTAATTTTGAGAACCCCCTCATTCTGTCAATACAGTGTGAACTGATTTTGAGAAACGACTCATTCTGTCAATACAGTGTGAACTAATTTTGAGAAACCACTCGTTCTGTCAATACAGTGTGAACTAATTTTGAGAAACCACTCGTTCTGTCAATACAGTGTGAACTAATTTTGAGAAACCACTCATTCTGACAATACAGTGTGAACTAATTTTGAGAAACCACTCATTCTGACAATACAGTGTGAACTAATTTTGAGAAACCACTCATTCTGACAATACAGTGTGAACTAATTTTGAGAAACCACTCGTTCTGTCAATACAGTGTGAACTAATTTTGAGAACCCCCTCATTCTGTCAATACAGTGTGAACTGATTTTGAGGAACCACTCATTCTGTCAATACAGTGTGAACTTTTTGAAGACACCACCCATTCTGTCAATACATTGTGAACCAGTTTTGAAGAAACCCCCCATTCTGTCAATACAGTGTGAACTAGTTTTGAAGACACCACACATTCTGTCAATACATTGTGAACCAGTTTTGAAGAAACCCCCCATTCTGTCAATACAGTGTGAACTAGTTTTGAAGACACCACACATTCTGTCAATACATTGTGAACCAGTTTTGAAGAAACCCCCCATTCTGTCAATACAGTGTGAACTAATTTTGAGAAACCACTCATTCTGACAATACAGTGTGAACTAATTTTGAGAAACCACTCACTCTGTCAATACAGTGTGAACTGATTTTGACCACTCATTCTGTCAATACAGTGTGAACTGATTTTGAGAAACGACTCATTCTGTCAATACAGTGTGAACTAATTATGAGAAACCACTCATTCTGTCAATACAGTGTGAACTGATTTTGAGAAACCACTCATTCTATCAATACAGTGTGAACTAATTTTGAGAAACCACTCACTCTGTCAATACAGTGTGAACTGATTTTGAGAAACCACTCATTCTATCAATACAGTGTGAACTAATTTTGAGAAACCACTCGTTCTGTCAATACAGTGTGAACTAATTTTGAGAAACCACTCATTCTGACAATACAGTGTGAACTAATTTTGAGAAACCACTGATTCTGTCAATACAGTGTGAACTAATTTTGAAGAAACCACCCATTCTGTCAATACAATGTGAATGAGTATTCTAGGAATCAGATTTGTCTATCTGTGAAGCAGAACTTTGTACAGTACAGTCTGTTTTGTGAGGCTTCAAACCCTTATATAATCTGTGTTGAGAGGTGCTTTAATTGGGCATCATGGTATGGGTTAGTGTTGGAGGTTGTACATGTCTAGTGGATAAGTCCCCAACCTGTGCCCTTCCTCACTGTAGCACAGGAAGACCCTGAAATCCCCACTTTGAAGAAGTGATCCATAAAACAACACAGCCATATGTGTCTGTACTGGGTACTTTTTATGAGAGTGCATCAGGCAGGAAACTCTTAGCGGACATGTGTTCTAGGCAGGTATCTGGATAGTAAACAGGAGCTTACCCTATTACAGAAACACATGGCTGCTGGCACCATGTGCTGAAATATTAATTGTGTCCGGTGGTGAAAATCAGATTCCCAAAGATGAAGTAAAATTCTTAAAAGGGGAAACAAAACTTGCTTAAATAAGATAATGGGGCATTAGTAGTGATTTGATTTAGTTGTCAGGGAACAAAATCTCTGAAATGATCCGAACCTCTTACTAGCCTTTTAGTAAAATGGCTAAACACCAATGTTCAGCAGTGTTATTAAAACTGATATTGCCTGTTAAATATGATAAACAAGCTTACTTACATCAAACATTCCCTTGTAAAACAGGAAGTCCATCACCACCATCCATAAACAAGCTTACCTACATCAAACATTCCCTGTAGAACAGGAAGTCCATCACCACCACCCATAAACAAGCTTACCTACATCAAATATTCCCTGTAGAATAGGAAGTCCATCCCCACCATCCATAATCAAGCTTACTTGCATCAATCATTCTCTGTAGAACAGGAAGTCCATCCCCACCATCCATAAACAAGCTTCCCTACATCAAACATTCCCTGTAGAAGAGGAAGTCCATCACCACCATCCATAAAGAAGCTTACTTGCATCAATCATTCTCTGTAGAACAGGAAGTCCATCACCACCATCCATAAATAAGCTTACCTACATCAAATATTCCCTGTAGAATAGGAAGTCCATCACCACCATCCATAAACAAGCTTCCCTACATCAAACATTCCCTGTACAACAGGAAGTCCATCACCACCATCCGTAAATAAGCTTACCTACATAAAATATTCCCTGTAGAAGAGGAAGTCCATCACCACGATCCATAAACAAGCTTACCTCCATCAAACATTGCCTGTAGAACAGGATGTCTATCACCACCATCCATAAACAAGCTTACCTACATCAAACATTCCCTGTAAAATAGGAAGTCCAGAAACTAAAATGTCGGCGCTTCCTTGGAAACGATAGCCGGAAGAGATAGGCACTAGGGAATATATCTCAAAACCAGAAAAAACCTTTAAATTTTGTTTTCATCTCAAGTGAAGACTTTTTAACTTGCACTATCAGCTTTAATACATATTGCACGACATACAAAAAAGTTTATTTTACCAACTCCGACAAACTTGAAGAAAGGGGGATAGGCTTAATTATTACCGGGCACCCACCCTATGAATGGAAAGTAAGGAAAAGTGGAGGGTGGGCTACTTACCAGGCCCGGGCTTATCACTGGTAAAATATGGTATGTATCGGAGTTTGTATATGTGTTCTGCTTGTTATGGGTTGTATTTCCAATGGTGATCATGAAATACCATATGTAAAGGTGATGCTAAGAAACTCATTGACTGGAATATCTTAACAAAAAAAATATCTGATCAAAAGATATTGTGATTGACACTTACTCCCTCTTTCATTTGCTCTAATTGTAGTGTCAAGGTTAAGAGTAGGTTATAACTTTTTAAAGGCCTCATACTGTTTTGTTGATCATCATACGGAATTCTGCCTTGATGAAAAAGAAAATCAACCTGGAAACAGCTAGAAGTGGCCGAATAGTCAAATGTTTCATTCCCTTTTTACAAAAGTTCAAATTTGGTGGCCAGAGGCAATATTTGTATTACAAGCTGTTTCACCCAGGGAATAACAAGATACACTTTTGTTGCATATGTTCAACATCAGACATTCACACAATCTCACACAAACCCATGTTATGTGTTGATGCCCCAGTCCATCTTCATCAGACCAGCTGGAAAGAAAAAACCCTTTATCCAATTGATATGTCATCTGGTTTTCAGATGAAAAGATGTTGTGATTGACATGTATTTGCAGTAGAAGCATGTGTATACAGGAGGTTCTATGTGGAGGTGTCGCATCCTTTCTGTGACAACTCTCATATCCTGCCCTTGTCCTTGTGGCCAGAAAAGTGTGTTGTGGGTCTGTACGCATGTTCTGTGTACTACTAATGTCAATCAGCCTGTCAGAGATTGATTTCAATTCAACAGGAGTAATATCAATTTAACGTTCACCCAAGGTAAGCTCTGGTTGATAGCATGGTTTGATGTAGGCTTTTTGCCAGCTGTCATACAGTTATTGATTATATAAGCTTTTTCCTGTCTTTGTAAATTAGAAATTTCATGTCAACAGATATAAAATTTGATTATCAATGTTTTGTCAGCAGTGTTAACATATAATTTGATTATCAATGTTTTGTCAGCAGTGTTGAGTAATTCAGATATTAAAATGATAATTTAAATATTTTTTTGTGAATAACAAAATGAAAATCAAATTATTTCATGTTCGTTTATGAATATATTAATTGCAGAATAAAACGACTTTATTGATACAGAATATATACTGTATTTGTACTGATTGATACAGAGTATATGCTGTATTTATACTGATTGATACAGAGCATATGCTGTATTTGTACCAATTGATACAGAGTATATGCCGTACTTGTACTGATTGATACCGATTATATGCTGTATTTGTCCTGATTGATACAGAGAATATGCTGTATTTGTACCGATTGATACAGAGTATGTGCTGTATTTGTACTGATTTATTCAGAATATATGCTGTATTTGTACCGATTGATATAGAGTATATGCTGTATTTGTACTGATTGATACAGAGTATATGCTGTATTTGTACTGATATATTCAGAGTATATGCTGTATTTTTACTGATTGATACAGAGTATGTGCTGTATTTGTACTGATTTATACAGAGTATATGCTGTATTTTTACTGATTGATACAGAGTATATACTGTTTTTGTAATGATTGATACAGAGTATATACTGTTTTTGTAATGATTGATACAGGGTATATGCCGTATTTGTACTGATTTATTCAGAATATATGCTGTATTTGTACCCATTGATACAGAGTATATGCTTTATTTGTACTGATTTATTCGGAGTATATGCTGTATTTGTCCTGATTGATACAGAGTATATACTGTTTTTGTAATGATTGATACAGAGTATATGCTGTATTTGTACTGATTTATTCAGAGTATATGCTGTATTTGTACTGATTGATACAGAGTATATGCTGTTTTTGTACTGATTGATACAGAGTATATGCTGTATTTGTACTGATTCATACAGAGTATATACTGTTTTTATACTGATTGATACAGAGTATATGCTGTATTTGTACTGATTGATACAAAGTATATGCTTTTTTGTACCGATTGATACAGAATATAATTATACTGTATTTGTACTGATTGATACAGAGTATATACTGTATATATATATTGTATATATATACTGATTGATACACAGTATATGCTGTCTTTGTACTGATTTATAAAGAATATATACTGTATTTGTACTGATTGATACAGAATATATACTGTATATATACTGATTGATATAGAGTATATACTGTATTTCTACTGATTGATACAGAGTATATGCTGTATTTGTACTGATTGATACTGTATATATACTGATTAATACAGAGTATATACTGTATTTATACTGATTTATACAGATTATATAGACTATTTGTATTATTGATTTCTCAAAACTAATCAATGATGGAGAAAGTTCTGGATAAAAAAGGGAAAATTTGAAATTATGATTAAAAGGAAACAATTTCCTAAATACTGTACACTGTTCTTGAATAGTGAGCATCCTGGAAGTGTGTTTCCTCAGGTTAGAGATTAAACAAGTGCATGACTGACATTATATACATGCCGAATCTATTGTCAACTTTTCTATAAACAAAGGGCCTACGATGATAACTTCCTGGGATGGAGCCTGATAAACCTTGTGAAAAATTACCTTGAACTACTATCAAAGTCACAGGGGTCATATATTTAATAAAAACAACTATTCCTGGAAAAAACAGAAGGGCCTGAATGATGATGTATTTGGCTGGCAGATTCCTCGAATGGAGGCTAATTATAAGGTGTGCAAAAACATTTACTGTACCCTGACTGCTTGGTAGGTCTTTCTGACATTGTTTACATTGGGTCCCCTGAGTTTTAATTGTTCAGTATCTATGTTGATTTCATTGAGCTAATATATATAAAAGTAGAGCACAAACTAACTGATGATTTAAATCTTGACTGATTCCAATATGGTTATTTGTTACCTATGCTATGCTGGTGCAGATTTCACATGTATATAATTGATGGAGGTGCCCCAATAGTGATAATCAAGTTAGCTTTTGTTAGGTAAACAGGAAAATGTGGGGCCGCAGTGGCCAAGTGGTTAAGTATCTGACATTCTGCTACCACTAGCCCTCCACCACTGGGTCGTGGGTTCGAGGCCTATGTGGGGCAGGCTCTGGGATCTCTGGCTTTCCTCCACCGCAAAAACCTGGCACGTCCTTAAATGGCCATAGCTGTTAATAAGACCTAAAATACAAACAAACCAAACCAAAGTAAACAGGAATGTAAGAGGACCGCTCATGAATTTAATTGATCGTTTGTTTACGATTCATAACATCCATTACTATGCTGTGGTTTCCAACCAAGGCTGTTAAAACAGCCACAAAAGTTGAAGATATTCAATGTATATTGAAAAAAAAAATTCTTAGGAAAAGTAAATCCTCCTTTTGGATTAATATATTACAGGGAGTTTCATCCTCTACCAGAAACTGATCCCTCTCTCCTCTATAAAAACTGGCTTCCTGTACCCACTGACAGTAGCGTGTGAGAGCTAAGTGGCCCGCGGGAGCCATACATCCACTCCCATAATACTCACAGCGTGTAATTGATTTAGACAATATTGCTGCACATTCATTCCAGAGATGAAATATTGAGGAGAAAGAAACATGTTTTATAAGTTAATTTCAAGCTTCCTGGAAAATGTTTCCATGGCAATATCTCCACACATTACTCCAAATGACTCAAACTTGCTATTGGACAGAAAAAATCAGCTGTCACTGACCACGGGTCTGGTGACTAAACAGAAGGTGGTTAGAGATGTCGATAAGTGAAAGAGGACAAGAATGGAGGATAGGAGTTGGAGTAGAGAACAGGGGAGTGGAGGGGGTCAGTAGTTATAGGGTTAGGCTGGAGGATAGTGGACAGAGTACAGGGCTGGGAGGGGGTCATTAGTTATAGAGTAGGACTGGAGGATAGTGGACAGAGTACAGGGCTGGGAGGGGGGGTCAGTCGTTATAGGGTAGGAGGATATTAGACAGAGTACAGGGCTGGGAGGGGGTCAGTAGTTATAGGGTAGGACTGGAGGATATTGGACAGAGTACAGGGCTGGGAGGGGGGTCATTAGTTATAGGATAGGACTGGAGTACCGGGTATATTGGACAGAGTACAGGGCTGGGAGGGGGTCAGTAGTTATAGGGTAGGACGGGAGGATATTGGACAGAGTACAGGGCTGGGAGGGGGTCAGTATAGTTATAGGGTAGGACGATATTGGACAGAGTAGAGGGCTGGGAGGGGGTCAGTAGTTATAGGGTAAGGCTGGAGGATATTGGGAAGAGTAGAGGGGTGGGAGGGGGGGCATTAGTTATAGGGTAGGGGGATATTGGACAGAGTAGAGGGCTGGGAGGGGGTAAGTAGTTATAGGGTAAGGCTGGAGGATATTGGACAGAGTAGAGGGTTGGGAGGGGGGTCATTAGTTATAGGGTAGGAGGATATTGGACAGAGTACAGGGCTGGGAGGGGGTCATTAGTTATAGGGTAGGAGGATATTGGACAGAGTACAGCGCTGGGAGGGGGTAAGTAGTTATAGGGTAGGAGGATATTGGACAGAGTACAGTGCTGGGAGGGGGGTCATTAGTTATAGGGTAGGAGGATAGTGGACAGAGTACAGGGCTGGAAAGGGGTCAGTAGTTATAGGGTAAGGCTGAGCTGGAGGATATTAGACAGAGTACAGGGCTGGGAGGGGGTCATTAGTTATAGGGTAGGAGGATAGTGGACAGAGTACAGGGCTGGGAGGGGGTCAGTAGTTATAGGGTAAGGCTGAGCTGGAGGATATTAGACAGAGTACAGGGCTGGGAGGGGGGTCAGTAGTTATAGGGTAAGGCTGGAGGATATTGGACAGAGTACAGGGCTGGAAAGGAGTCAGTAGTTATAGGGTAAGGCTGGAGGATATTGGACAGAGTACAGGGCTGGGAGGGGGATTTCTAGCACAATTTGATATTTATAGTGGACTGATGTCTATTGATAGAACATGCTATCAGGGTAATTAAGCCTCTTGAACTGATTGTAACCATACCCTGACATATGTTTCTGAAAATAACATTCAAAGGAATAGCATGGCACAGCATTCAAATTTATATCTGCAAACTGTCTGTGTAATCATAATTAGCAGCCAGTAAAGTTGATGTAAGGTAAGATTGGACAGAAAAAAACAGGGTTCCATCATAAAAATTGAAAGTGTTACAACTTAATTTAGGCATATGTAGAAAGAGGTACTTGAAAATAGCATACCCACTGAGTCTTTCTGATAAACAGACAACAGTTTAGAAATGTTTGTAGTTAAGTCATGTCCTGGTTTTAGGATGTTTAAGAGTCTGTTTTAATCCGTCTGATGGAGTGAGAACAGGAGGCGCTCGCATGTGTTGTTCATGTTTGGAGATAAGTAAGGTTTCTGGTGAAGACGTTAAAACAGCACCTCTAGACCACAAAACAAATGTAACATACATGATGTTCTGACCTAAGTTTTAATTTTGCCATTCTTTTTGTGCATACTGTTTTCATTCTTTTCCATTCTTATTATTGGCATAATTTTTCCTCAGAACTGCTTCTTTCCAAGATATCTTATTTTGATAATTTTCATTTAACTCAACTGCAGTGAGTTACAGGCATATTTCAAATATACTTTGTAAGTTTGTAGTATAATTTTACACATGTAGTATAATTTACACCACAATTTAACATTATTTTTCTTGGAAAAGGGAAGCATTAAAAGAGAAATATATAAATATTCAATCTTGTTATAGGAAGATGTCCTATAGGTAATTTGTAACAAGACTAAATCGATAGAAAAAAATATTAAATATAAAAAAATGTCAAAAAATAAAAAATGATGAAGATGATATACTTTTTATGTTTGGTAGGAAGGTTAAAAGTATAGCCCTACCAAACACACAACAGATGTTTGCTACAGAAAATAGGTCTTTAAAGTTTCAAGACATCACTAGAATCTAAAATTTGATAATGAGGTAGACAAGAGATGTAATTATGTTTATATGATAAGCTGTGTGCTAACGGACACTACACCATAAGGTGACCTGAGGCCTGGATGTAGGTTACACTAGTGTATAGAAACACCAAAGAAAATGGTCACAATTTGTTTTTAGCTTGATCCCTTTGGGGAATGTTTTATAGTTGTTGAAAAAAATGTAAATTACAATTGATTGCTTTTATAAATTGATACGACAAGCAACTTCTCCATTGTTCAATCGATTTATTGATACATAATATTATGCTTTAAAAGATGCACTGTATAGTCATAAGGCCAAACAAATAATTGTTGTTTAGGCTTTCAAGAAGTTGGGGTAAGTTAATCAGGAAGGCAAGACTTGATATTTTCCTGAATCATTTTACACAATTAAGGGGAAAAGAGTAACTTAAAAATATATATGGTCAATACAGACAGACTGATTTTTTTTATGTATGGAAAATACGTTGAGACATAAAACGTCGAGCAACAAAACAGTTACCTGGCCTTGCCGACTTTATGTAGAATAGAAATCTTTAGAAGGAAATATAATGTAATCTGAAGTGTCACACTCTATAAACGCAAAAAGCCCATGGTCAGATTAATTTATTGGGGAGGTAATTTAAAGTGTTTTTGAAAATAGTTACGGAAGTTCATTTTAGGTTATGGGTAATGGGGTCTGTGCCCAGACCGGGACATACCGAAGTCCTTAAAAATGGCAGTTGTTGTTCCCTGCTTAACGTTCAGCATGTCAGGTTATCACACTAAACTGGGTTACTGGTTTTCTTACATCCTGAAATTTGATGATTTATATATGATGTCACTCAGACCCAAGTGAGCCTAGGTCTCTTTAAAATGACGATATTTCGAATTCATGTCAAATGTTGACTTGCTTCTTCCGTTATTATGATAATATTTTTTAAAGCTACTTCATAATTGAATTATAAAGTCGTTTACGATCCAAGTGACATTTATAGATCCTTCTAAATTAAGATGAAATCATGCTTATTGTGTAAACATTACCTTTCGCCCTGTCAAACACATAGTCGTCATTCATTAGATTCTGCTCTCGTGAATTGCTTATGCATAATAATAATAATAAAATAAACTTAGCGTCAACCCTGTACCTGCATGATGAGATGGAAAGCAGCTGGGAAAAGGTTTTGCATGCTTATACTTGACAAAATAAGAAGTCTTTGGAATTTTAAATCTTTTCATACAAATATACTTTTAATATTTTTATGAAATGTTAAGACTTATAATATTTTTATGAAATTTTAAGACTTATTATATTTATGAAATTTTAAGACTTATAATATTTATGAAATTTTAAGACTTATTATATTTATGAAATTTTTAAGACTTATTATATTTATGAAATTTTAAGTATTCAATTTTAACAGAATTTTCGGACAGATTACAGCCAGGTAACTTTAAGTTTACTATAGTTTCTTACAGTTGGTTGGTATGACAAATAGAATTGAATCATACCTGTCAAATAGGGCATTAGGGGCAGGGCCCAAAAGGGTCAAATTGGCTAAAATTTTAACTATCTTCTTCTTCAGACCTAGATTTGCCATATTTAAATATGATCATAGATCTTTGTTTTTTGTCAAAAGTGATAATTTTATTACCCACAGATAACTATTCCCCCTTCAGGATGAGTAAATACTGCTTAATTACTATATCTTACAATGTATATATATATTGTTTAATTGGTTTCTGACCGTTACCAGAGATAAATGTGATACATGTTGGTCACTCCTCATCAGTTTGTCAGCCAAATCAGTCAGAATAACACTTGGATTACATAAACTTTTCTTTGGTCATATACCACACATCAAATAAACATTTTATTACAACTCAGATGACCGTGAAGGCCCATGGGCCTCTTGTTTCACTGAATGTATCTGTAGGTTTATAAATATGATAATAAATTCAGATATATATATACAAAACTTACTATATATGTTCTCAGGTTGTAAGGTCACCGGTGAAAGGGTCAAAGGGCATTTTTCTCAGAGTTGTTTAAATTTAATACATATGAATGCTGTAATCTAATGTTAGTTATGCTAATGAGTATATTAATAGTAAAAAATTCCATGATAGTGGAATAAATGTCATAAGTAATTCACAGTTAGTCTTAGTTTGTACATTTCTACCAGCTTATTTCTTCATACATTTGATGATATACAGCTGTATACTGGTAAAATGAGAATTTAAATAATCATGAAGCGCCAAGCATTCAGTGTTGCATGTCCAACCTGGCCACTGTAAACATACAGTATAAACATCAGGCTTTACTCTGGTCCTGCAGCCTCAGGTGACGTGGGGTTATGTAATGGTGGCCAGGTATTATAGGTAGATATTGATCTAAGTCCGCTCTATACACATCTGTCATGATGGAGCTCAGGCCTGAGGGGGACAGGGCCTTATCACTTTCTGGGAGCATGTCTATGTATCTTTTCTATAATCAAATTTTTATCTTGGTACAGTTTTAGGCCTGGTTTCAATCTCGGGTTCAATGGTCCATGGGTTCCCTGGCTATCTGGTGCAGTTTAAGGCCTGGTTTCAATCTGGGATTCATGATCAATGGCCCATGGGTTCCCTGGCTATCTGTGGTGCAGTTTTATAGGCCTGGCTTTACAGGGAATCTGTGGTATAGTTTTATAGGCCTGGCTATATATACAGGGAATCTATGGTACAGTTTTATAGGCCTGGCTATACAGGGAATCTGTGGTATAGTTTTACAGGCCTGGCTATACAGGGAATCTGTGGTGCAGTTTTATAGGCCTGGCTATACAGGGAATCTATGGTACAGTTTTATAGGCCTGGCTATACAGGGAATCTATGGTACAGTTTTATAGGCCCGGCTATACAGGAAATCTGTGGTACAGTGTTATAGGCCTGGCTATATTGTGATTCTGTGGTATAGTTTTATAGGCCTGGCTATACAGGGAATCTGGTACAGTTTTTATAGGCCTGGCTATACAGGGAATCTGGTACAGTTTTATAGGCCTGGCTATACAGGGAATCTGTAGTACAGTTGTATAGGCCTGGCTATACAGGGAATCTGTGGTGCAGTTTTATAGGCCTGGCTATACTGGGAATCTATGGTACAGTTTTATAGGCCTGGCTATACAAGGAATCTGTAGTACAGTTGTATAGGCTTGGCTATACAAGGAATCTGTGGTACAGTTTTATAGGCCTGGCTATACAAGGAATCTGCAGTACAGTTTTATAGGCCTGGCTATGCAGGGAATCTGTGGTACAGTTTTATAGGCCTGGCTATACAGGGAATCTTTGGTACAGTTTTATAGGCCTGGCTATACATCGAATCTGTGGTACAGTTTAATAGGCCTGGCTATACAGGGAATCTGTGGTACAGTTTTATAGGCCTGGCTATACAGGGAATCTGTGGTGCAGTTTTATAGGCCTGGCTATACTGGGAATCTATGGTACAGTTTTATAGGCCTGGCTATACATCGAATCTGTGGTACAGTTTAATAGGCCTGGCTATACAGGGAATCTGTGGTATAGTTTTATAGGCCTGGCTTTACAGGGAATCTGTGGTACAGTTTTATAGGCCTGGCTATACAGGGAATCTGTGGTACAGTTTTATAGACCTGGCTATAACAGAAATCTGGTACAGTTTTATAGGCCTGGCTATACAGGGAATCTGTGGTACAGTTTTATAGGCCTGGCTATACAGAGAATCTGTGGTACCGTTTTATAGGCCTGGCTATACAGAGAATCTGTGGTACAGTTTTATAGGCCTGGATATACAGGGAATCTGTGGTACAGTTTTATGGGCCTGGCTATAACAGGAATCTGTGGTACAGTTTTATAGGCCTGGCTATGCAGGGAATCTGTGGTAAAGTTTAACAGGCCTGGCTATACATTGAATCTGTGGTACAGTTCAATAGGCCTGGCTATACAGGGAATCTATCTTTCAGTTTTACAGGCCTAGCTATACACGGAATATGTGGTATAGTTGTATAGGCCTGGCTATACAAGCAATCTGTAGTACAGTTTTATAGGCCTGTCTATACAGGGAATCTGTGGTACAGTTTAACAGGCCTGGCTATACATCGAATCTGTGGTACAGTTTAATAGGCCTGGCTATATATACTCTATGGTACAGTTTTATAGGCCTGGCTATACAAGCAATCTGTAGTACAGTTTTATACGCCTGGCTATACAGGGAATCTGCGGTACAGTTTTATAGGCCTGGCCTATACAGGGAATCTGTGGTACAGTTTACCAGGCCTGGCTATACATCGAATCTGTGGTGCAGTTTAATAGGCCTGGCTATATATACAGGGAATATGTGGTATAGTTTTTTAGGCCTGGCTGTACAAGGAATCTGTAGTACAGTTTTATACGCCTGGCTATACAGGGAATCTGTGGTTCAGTTTTATAGGCCTGGCTAAACTGTGAATCAATTGTATAGTTTTATAGGCCTGGCTTTACCGGGAATCTTTGGTACAGTTTTATAGGCCTGGCTATACAGGGAATCTGTGGTACAGTTTTATAGGCCTGGCTATACAGGAAAATCTTTAGTACAGTTTTATAGGTCATCTATAGTATAGAGGCCAATCCTGATACTGTTTTATAGACCTTGTTTATGATACAGGGGCTCCCTGATACAGAGGCTCCCTAATACAGTTTAGGCCTTGTTTATTTTACGGGGTGTAAGTGGTACATTTTTAGGTCTGATTTAATTTACTGCTGGTCACTGTTTGCTGATTGATCTCTGGTAAGTGGATTCCATTAGGGTAGACCTTGTTTGACATAGGTAAACCCAAGGCCAGTACTGTTTAATCAGTCAACAACTTTCCTGAGGCGAGGACCACTCGACCCACTGGACCAAACTCTTACATACACCAGTAGAATTTAGTCAGGCAGATGATGGCTTTTTGTTGTCCACTGACATATATTAGTGGCCTCTCTGAGAGAACAGAGTCATGTACAGGTACAACAGCTAACAGCACCAGTGTCTACCTGGACTGATTAGCAATCACACTCTCACCTGGAGAAGGAACAGTCCTCATACCTGTTACGGGAAACTGCAAGTCAAGTCAGCTACTAGGGAAGGACAAAGGTCCAGAGCAGGAAGATACAAGGGTTATTCTATTCTGTGGATATTTAGTGGAATTTATTTACCTTTATTTGTGTTGATACAATGGGTTACCTGTCTTTTTGTGAAATTTTGATTCTGTAAGATAGACGTCTTTTGGATACCTGTTTACTAGTTCTACCTGAGAAAGTCATACATCTTCTTGTTAATGATGATGCGGAGATCAAGTGTTCCGAGTAGCTACAGGCCTGGGGCCGTATCCAGCACCTACAAATATCGCCCTACGGAGATCTATCGATCACAGGTAATCAGAGTTGGTCATTCACAACTGCTACACTGTTTTTATACCTGTCTGTAATTCACACCTGGTATCAGCTCTGTCATTAACTGTAAACTAGGGGAGTATTACTTTTTGTTTCTTTTAGTTTATCACTTATGATTTGTCTTTGTCAGCCTAACTTTTTATAGGGAGTTGATATGATATATATATCCTTTTATAATAGCATTTTATAGAGAGGTGTGATATATATCTTTTACTTTGTATAGGGAGTATATCTATTACATCTTCAATAGGATGGCTATAGATATCTATTACATCTTCAATAGTATGGTGATAGATATCTATTACATCTTGATAGGATGGTGATAGATATCTAGTACAGCCTTATTGGAGGATGGTGATATATATCTATTACAGCCTTATTGGAGGTTGGTGATAGATATCTATTACAGCCTTATTGGAGGTTGGTGATAGATATCTATTACATTTTGATAGGATGGTGATAGATATCTAGTACAGCCTTATTGGAGGATGGTGATATATATATTACAGACTTATTGGAGGATGGTGATATATAGCTATAACAGCCTTATTGGATGGTGATATATATCTATTACAGCCTTATTGGCGGATGGTGAAAGATATCTATTACAGCCTTATTGGAGGATGGGGAAAGATATCTATTACATCTTCAAAAGGATGGCGGTAGATATCTATTACATCTTCAATAGGATGGTGATTGATATCTATTACATCTTCAATAGTATGGTGATAGATATCTATTACATTTTGATAGGATGGTGATAGATATCTAGTACAGCCTTATTGGAGGATGGGGATATATAGCTATTACAGCCTTATTGGATTGTGATAGATATCTATTACATCTACAATAGGATGGTGATAGATATTATTACAGCCTTATTGGAGGATGGGGATATATAGCTATTACAGCCTTATTGGATGGTGATAGATATCTATTACATCTTGATAGGATGGTGATAGATATCTATTACAGCCTTATTGGATGGTGATAGATATCTATTACATCTTCAATAGGATGGTGATATATATCTATTACAGACTTATTGGAGTATGGTGATATATATATATTACAGACTTATTGGAGGATGGTGATATATATCTATTACAGCCTTATTGGATGGTGATAGATATCTATTGCAGCCTTATTGGATGGTGATAGATATCTATTACATCTTTATAGGATGGTGATAGATATCTATTACATCTTTAAAAGGATGATGATAGATATCTATTACAGCATTATTGGAGGATGGTTATATATATCTATTACAGCCTTATTGGAGGATGGTTATATATATCTATTACAGCCTTATTGGAGGAGGATGTTTGATATCTATTACAGCCTTATTGGAGAGACATCCTTTACAGTGTATATATGAAGATTGTTTTAGATATCTTTGACAAACAGTTTGTATTAGCGTAAATGTCTTATATCTTAGTTGTGAACTACTTCCCATTGCCATTTATTTCACAAGAATTTAACTGCTTCATATAATGAGCGGTATGAAAACACACTCTTTAGATGATTGTATTGATAAATATGGGAAATCCCCTGATAAGCAGCAAATTATTCCGATATCACTTTGCAAATTTGTTTTTGGTATCTAGACAAATGAGGTTCCAGTCTGTATTGGTCGTGATTCCTCGTGCCAACTCTACACTTTTCTCTATATTCGTTGTGATTCCTCGTGCCAACTCTACACTTTTCTATGCTCATATTTACATTCTGATGTACCTGCTCAGTAAAACTGTACTTTAATCATAGTTCTTCAAATACATTTTGGTAATGTGTGTGTGTGTAAAGTATTTTGTGTTATTAATGGACAGACCAAGGATTCGCTATTAGTTGTGGGCACAGTGGATATAGGTATACTGTATAATACACTGGGGCAGATTCTTACAACAGTAATGTGTGTGAATGTGGTATTCTGTGTTATCAATGGACATATTCTGTGTTATCAATGGACATATTATGTGTTATCAATGGACATATTATGTGTTATCAATGGACAGATTCTGTGTTATCAATGGACAGATTCTGTGTTATATTAAATATAGAAATATGAAATATGAGAGGGACATGTCCTTTATTCAGATGTATCTGAGTATTTCTGCCACCTAAAGAACTAGATTATAAATCGCAGGATAAACTGGTTGACATGAACATGACTTAACTAAACAAGGAAATGTTTTGAATGATATTGATTCAATTCAGTAAGAAAATGCAATGTCTATAACTGATAATAAGAAAATATGAGCATGAAATAAAATGTCATCGATAAAAAATTCAAGTAAACATTAGGACATTTACAGATTAATGACATCCAGAGATTTACAGATTGAAACGTGGAAATATTATAACGTCGATTAAAAGCAAGAAAACATAACACTTATAAATAGCAAAGTGTATTGAAACTAGAAATTCAGGAGATTGGTGTTGTAAAACAGCAATTAGTGTATTGAAACTAGAAATTCAGGAAACTGTTGTTGTAAAACAGCAATTAGTGTATTGAAACTAGAAATTCAGGAAACTGTTGTTGTAAAACAGCAAAGTGTATTGAAACTAGAAATTCAGGAGACTGTTGTAAAACAGCAAAGAATGTCATATATGGCATTGGCACATGTTCACCTTTACTGCTAAAAAAAGAAATCTCATGGGTGACCTCAACAGGAATAACAAGGAATGTGTATGACCTTGATAGAATACAAAGTATTGTGAGTACTAAAGAAAACTCAATGTTTAATTGGTATATCTAGATCACCAAAAGGACCCAGATTTACTTATTTTATTGTCATGGTTCAGAAAGTGATAAACATCCTTATTGAGTGAAGCTGCGACATGTAATGTACTGTATGTACCAGATGGTGATACGAGGGGCGTGTCCGTCATTGTAACCACCTTGGGACATTACAGGGTTTAATAGCAGCTTAAGTGTAACAGATTTGGAATTTCTCGATCTTCAATATCAAGTGAAAAATTCACCGAACCATTTTGTTTTGTTTTCAGTGAAGTAAGGTTGTTTTCCTTTTTTCCAATCATTGATCATTATTTTAAATCTTGAAATATACTTTCGGTTATAATTTAGACACAAAGTTCCCTGTACCACTTCCAAAAACTTGAATGTAGTGTTGGAACTTTTTTTTCCTTTGAAAAGTAATTTCTGGAAAGATAACCATACCTTGTGGGGATTTTTATGAGGAAAAATAAAAAACGAAATAAACAAATTGTAATCAACAGCAGTGTTCTGAGTGTAAAAATGTACGCGGGGCTAGACCGGGGTTCGAACGCTGGACTTCAGATTGTCATACTATGGCTTAAACCAAATGTGCTATCTAGTCAATGGAAGTGACCTGGCCCAACTGTGCTACAGTCATATCCAAACAGAAGTTAAAGGGAGGTTACTCAAGTACAAACAACCACAGTACAGTGGGACAGGGATCCTTAAATAACTGTGTTAAAAAAAATATTCAGAAAAAGTTTTATTTCACTTTGATTTGATATATGAACAAATAGTTCATGAAACATGCTGTTTATTATTGTGGGCTGGTGATGGAATATAAGTATATTTTGTTTTGAGATCAGGTGAAGGCAGTAAAATGTAAAGATGATGGAGAGGTTGTATATAGTTATATTGATGTAACTGAGTTAGAACAGTCCTATACAAACAGCCGTTATATAATTGCCCAATGTTTGATAGATCTTAGGGCTATCAATGACAACTCCTTCTGCATAATTTTTCATTCATATTCATAAATCATTTAGATTTTATTTCCCCCCCCCCCTTTTTTGGTCTGTTTAATATGCATTTAATAGGGCAAATGGAAATTATATTTGGGCTAGTGGATTTCCAATATTTACTTATTCAGGGCAATTAAATAGTGCTTTAAAAAAAACAAATTGTTGGAATTGCTATAAGGGTGGGATTTATATGTGTGGGGACATTGAAATGGCTATAAGGGTGGGGTTTATATGTGTGGGGACATTGAAAGGTCTATAAGGGTGGGATTTATATGTGTGGGGACATTGGAATGGCTATAAGGGTGGGGTTTATATGTGTGGGGACATTGAAAGGTCTATAAGGGTGGGATTTATATGTGTGGGGACATTGGAATGGCTATAAGGGCGGGGTTTATATGCGTGGGGACATTGAAATGGCTATAAGGGTGGGATTTAAATGTGTGTGGACATTGAAATGGCTATAAGGGTGGGATTTAAATGTGTGGGGACATTGAAATGGGTATAAGGGTGGGATTTAAATGTGTGGGGACATTGAAATGGGTATAAGGGTGGGATTTAAATGTGTGGGGACATTGAAAGGGCTATAAGGGTGGGGTTTATATGTGTGGGGACATTGAAAGGGGTATAAGGGTGGGGTTTATATGTGTGGGGACATTGAAAGGGGTATAAGGGTGGGGTTTATATGTGTGGGGACATTGAAAGGTCTATAAGGGTGGGATTTATATGTGTGGGGACATTGAATGGGCTATAGGGGTGGGGTTTATATGTGTGGGGACATTGAAAGGGGTATAAGGGTGGGGTTTATATGTGTGGGGACATTGGAATGGCTATAAGGGCGGGGTTTATATGCGTGGGGACATTGAAATGGCTATAAGGGTGGGATTTAAATTTGTGGGGACATTGAAATGGCTATAAGGGTGGGATTTAAATGTGTGGGGACATTGAAATGGCTATAAGGGTGGGATTTAAATGTGTGTGGACATTGAAATGGCTATAAGGGTGGGATTTAAATGTGTGTGGACATTGAAATGGCTATAAGGGTGGGATTTAAATGTGTGGGGACATTGAAAGGGCTATAAGGGTGGGGTTTATATGTGTGGGGCCATTGAAAGGGCTATAAGGGTGGGATTTATAAGGGTGGGGTTTATATGTGTGGGGACATTGAAAGGTCTATAAGGGTGGGATTTATATGTGTGGGGACATTTAAAGGGCTATAAGGGTGGGATTTATATGTGTGGGGACATTTAAAGGGCTATAAGGGTGGGATTTATATGTGTGGGGACATTGAATGGGCTATAGGGGTGGGGTTTATATGTGTGGGGACATTGAAAGGGCTATAAGGGAGGGGTTTAGATATGTGTGGGGTTTATGTTTGTGTGTGATCATTGAAGGGGCTATAAGGTTGGGATTTTATATTTGTGTGTTCATTGAAAGGTTGGGGTTTGGGTGTAAAGTGAGCTATAATTGATGATAGTTACAGAGATAATTGAGTCTGTTTTATAAAAGCTTGTCACACATGATCAGATGTTGCTGGAGTACATAAGTCACACATTAAACCACACAAGTAATATTTCTCCATCTCTAGTGCTGTCTAAATTTTATAGACCTCTAACTTCTTAAACTTATCTAATAGGAGCATAATTCTGCTGTGTAAAGTTACCAATGGATAAGTGTTTATGCAGTGTCATATACACAACCACTGAGACAACAGTGCTGGCCTGATAGTGGACTGGTAGATTTACAGGATTTCAGGACAGTTTCAGTAGTGTCTTTATCTTGACCCTCACCAACGACCTTCACATGCACAATATAGAATTTCAAGAACTAAACATAAAGACATCTGCAGCAGACATAGGACAGCGATGTCAGACTGATAGGGCTATGTTAGTGGGGCAAGTTTGTCAGAATTATACATTATGTAGGGCATGAAAACTGAAACAAGGCCATATGCTACCAGACACCATGGATCACTATTGGCTTCCTATCCTAGCTGCATGGTGTGTGTGGTATCTGCAGCTATTTGTCTGGGTGTGATTAAAGCAGGGACCAATTTCTCTATTTGTGTATAATACTGATAAGCCCAATTGGCTGGTTGTGTCAGTGAGGACTGAAATGTACTTCTGGGGTCTGTTGCAGTGTTTTCATCAACAACCTGGTGATCATTGCCACTGGGGTTATTAAAAAAGCCACGGATTTATTCTGTTTTGAATGGTGATCGTTCCATCTGTGGTTTGATCAGGAATGCAAGGTTCTGCTCTGAGATGTCAGTCCTACAGGATCGCTCTCACTAGGGTTTTGATCAGAATGAGGGGATCTTTCCCACTGGATACCAGTGATTATATGTTTATTTGCACACTTAGTTGACCTATTGCGATTGCCTTTTTGGCTTTCGTCCGTTGTCATCGTCGTCGTGCATAAACAATCACATTTTCTACTTCTCCTGAGAAATTGTCTCAGATTTTGATGAAACTTGGTGGTAATCATTATATAAATAAAGCCCATGGTGAGGATCAGAATCTATACTCAAGATAAAGCTCACCCCCACCCCCGAGGGCTGAGGGGCAGGGCCATGAGGTATCACAGAGTACCAAACCTATTGAGAGTTCTTCTGTGAAACCAATGGGTGGATTACTTTTCTTAAAATGAAGCTTAGATGATGAGAATCAGATCTATAAAATACATAAAGTCACATTTAGTACAGAAAAAGAGATAGCTTAACCAGTAACATAAAATACTAAGTCACATTTAGTACAGAAGATGATATAGCTTACAAGTCTATAAGATACCTCACATAAAACTATCTGGGAGGTTAGACAAATTGAAATACTCTTACATACCTGCCATTTTATCATAGTACTTAAATGACATGGCCATGCTTATCAACCCATTGCCATCATAGTGGTACAATGACTCCAGGGTGAAGCGGTTGGTGGTGGCAATGATTAGATGTTTATTCACTGTCTGGTGGTGGTGGTGGTGGTGATGAGATGAAATCGGCTTACTGATAGATATATTGATGATTGGGGAGATATCAACCAGACTTGTTTTCATGGCATGTGTTGAGTATAGCTGTAGGCTAGCTACATATGGTATTCTACCATACACATAGGCTTGGAGCTGGAGGGGTACATTAGTCTGTGGTCTATGTATTGTACAATATACATGAATGCATTGTTGCACTGTATAGATTGATCGTGCATTACACTATGAAGGTTGTCCAATTCTATATAATGTTAGCTGAAGCTTTACAAGTGCACACTATTGTATATATTGTCTGAATAAGCATGAACGTGACAATGTTTAAGGTCAACGATCAGTGGTGGCTACTGGTTGCTGTTGCCAAAGTTCGTATATAAGTTGTTTTGTAATATTCATTACTAGAAGTGGAAACAACTAGCCCTAATTTAACTATATGTACAATTGCTAGATATGAAGAGATGAATTTTACCATTATTTTGCCAGTTGTGCGTGATTACCCAAATTAAGGTCCTACAGCTGCCCCGTGGGACTTGGTCTTTGGGCCATAACTTGGAAATGGTTGAGATTTCCACCCTATAACCAAACAAATGCTGACTTGGAATGAAGAGACAAAGGCTCTAATGCTGTCTGAGGATTGGTCCTGGTCTTGTTTTGTACTTTAAACAATGCAGTATGTCAGTGTTTCAACTTACAAACCTTGGGGTGTTTTTATATTGGAAAGTATTCCTAAGGTTTTATGAGACATGGTCTGGCTGACTGCTGATGTTAGACATGTTTCCAATATTGATCAGCACTGAAGATGCTCAAATCAGGTCTGCAGAATTTACATTTTCTACTGAATGCAGCTGATAGAATGCTAACATGTGGAACACTGATGTAATTGTATTGTATTGGTAAATCCATCCTTCGTAAGAGCTTGTTATAATGATGCTTCTCTCCGTAGGTAAAGTCACTTTTAGGCTAAACCTATTGAAGTAAAGAACAGCCTCTAAAGGCAATACTACATAGCAATACTGTCTTCTAATTGGCTGAAATTGATTATTTTCACTCATACAACCCCTGTACTTCAGTTCCACATACTTAAAGATCCCACATTACTTCCAAATTCTTCTGGGGATGATATTAGAAAATGTCTTCCTTCCCAACAGTATTATTTGGTTCCATGTTTTGTCCTTCTTGCATGTTCCATATTCTAACGGATTTAATTAACCGGGATCTTGTTTAGTTTCGGAGGCATCATACGAACACCTATACTGGTACATCAGGATATCGATCTTGACATTTAGCACAATCGTAATTTTACAACTTGCACAAATTATACTGAAACAACTGCATGACTGATTTTTGAAATGCTGTTAATGGGTGTGATTTAAATGTTTAGAAATATGTACTGTCATGTACAAGGATAGGGACACCATTGTGAATTCTTGCCAATCTATAGCAAAATAAACCTCCACATGTTCATGTAACCCATCCTGTAGGCCTGTGCCGGCACTTTGAGTACTGCATTACTGTCAGTAATATATTCCTTTCTCTGAATGTCATATTGTAAATTGTTGTTTGGCCCTAAATGACTACAATTGTCAATTGGCTGTGAAATAATACCCCAAATTTTTTTTTTCTGCAAAGTCAATTTTTCTACCAAAACTGTCATGCATAAAATGATATGATTTTGTGTTCTAAGAAACGAAATAGTTATTTTCAGTTGCTGTTTTATTAATCATGCCTGCTAAATAAAATTAAAAATATAATGAAAAGAATAAATTTCAATCTAACAGCTTTTTAATCAAAAAGAAATTATCAAGAAATAAAATCCATCAATTTCTGGATTCCTTCCTGAGCGTTGGGCTGTTTCCTGTGGTGTTGTAATATGTCCCTAGCCAGCTGGTCAGGGACCAACCACTGCACCTATAAGAATTCTGATCAATCTCAAACAACACTTGGTTGTATTAAAGTGAATTTTAAGGCTAAAGCCTAAAATAAAACTCAGCCTGGATTTCAATTCTGTTAAAGAATTAGTGGGTTTTTTTGAGTGTGTTTCTTAACCTTTAAAATCTCGACAATCTAATCGTTAGTGCTATAACGACCCCAACCAATATTTAAATCTTCCCTCATTTGGAATGCTCCTGCAGGATAAACAAATTACCTTTGCTAATTGTTTCCTATTAGCTGGATAGGAAATAAACATTTTTTTTTAATTAGAACTAAATACCAAAGAGGCTTGCTTTTAGTGGTCCTTTTTATTTGGAAGACTTTGGCTGTTTTCATTAAATTTCATCAGTTGAACAAAGGATTTTTTTCCCCCTTGGAAATTCCTATATAAAATGCTAAGAGGAGAGCAGCCCATTGTCGGAGGCTAAGAGGACAGCAGCCCATTGTCGGAGGCTAAGAGGACAGCAGGTCATTGTTTGAGGGTAAGAGACAGTTGGGACAAACATTAAGATGTTCAGGAAAAATATAATGGTTTTTATGTATATATAGGTATTGAAATTTTGATGTTTTTATGTGATCAAAATATAGTTTGATATTATTTTCATTTGTAAAATGTTGTCTGCTTACTGTCAATATTGATACCTAGATATTTAATAGCCAGATGTATAAAAAGTGACTTCGGGATTTGTCAAGCTTCCACACCAATTTGTAGTTCCAAGTTCAACCGAAGGTATAGGTTGATCTAAAGACTTTACCATGGACATATTGAGTAATGTGACATTGAGTGGAATCCAATTATACCCCAATAGAAGTAGTTCAGGGTGGTCAGGTAATGTCACGTTGTCCGTCTGGCTGTTGTCTAGCTGGCTGGTCTGGCTGGTCTGGCTGTTGTCTGTCTGGCTGGTCTGGCTGGTCTGGCTGTTGTCCATCTGGCTGCTGTCCCTCTCGCTGGTCTGGCAGTTGGCCGTCCTGCTGGTCTGGCTGGTGTCCATATGGCTGGTCTGGCTGGTGTCTGTCCTGCTGGTCTGGCTGGTGTCCATATGGTTGGTCTGGCTGGTGACCATATGGCTGGTCTTGCTGGTGTCCATATGGCTGGTCTGGTTGTTGTCCGTCCTGCTGGTCTGGCTGGTGTCCATATGGCTGGTCTG
>NW_018405633.1:555018-567330 GCF_002113885.1 Mizuhopecten yessoensis
CCATATGGCTGGTCTGGCTGGTGTCCATATGGCTGGTCTGGCTGGTGTCCATATGGCTGGTCTGGCTATTGTTCTCTTTATGAATGATTACAAACATTGCCGCTTTCAAAGTTTTGTTTTCTCCCATTTTAAAAGAAATGTAATTTAAATTTCTTATTGTCATATAAACAGCATACAAAATATGAACAGTTTAACTTTCTGTTGTAAATCTCAAAACGGCAACATATTTGGTCTTCAAACTTAATTCACACATAAGTCACCATCGTATTATGGAAGTTTACTGTCTCTTTGTGTTTTTCCTTTTTTTGATTTTAAGAAATTGTCATTTTTCATAGAAATGGAACCATGCATTTTAGTGCATATTTGCATTTCCTTGGCATATTTTCTCATAAATCTGTTGTAGATTTGATCTTCAAATTTCTTATAAAAATCCACATTTAGAGTTTTCCATATTAGTTATTTCTGAGATTATCTGAAAATAAGTGTATACAGTGTAATTAGCAGGGACTTAAGTTATTGACAACTTGATTTCTAATTATTGAATTAATAATGTTATTTATAAAATGTGAAATTCTAGTATGTTATATATAGTGATCATTGAAGTGGCATTGAGTCTGCTACAGTTAATACTGAAGTAAGTATATGGATTTTGCAGGACATGTGGATTTCATTTAAATTTACATGAATTGGGATAAAATATGTTAATATTGACTTCATATATCTAGTAAATTAAAAAAGCGTGCCCTGCTTAGCTAATTAATGTACAGGTGTAATAAACTGTCGTACTTGTATGTCATAGCAACACATTCTTCACTGTCAGGTGTCACTATACAGGTAAACCACACAGGTGAAATACTACTACACCTTTGTTTACGTTCTAATACACCCATGTCAACAAATATCCAGTATTGACAATGTGTGGGACACATTGTCTGAAATACACACACACACACAAACACAAGGTGTTGACAGTGTGTAGCACTGTAGGTAAAATTATGCCTGGTCATGCAGCCATCCGTGTCGTTATATTTTATGTGACACAGATATAATGAGACCATCACCACCCTGGACTAGCCTCGGAAGTGTGTCGCACTACAGGTATACCTGTACACTTATTAACACTTAAACGTTTGGATATAAGTAGTTTTTATATTGATAACAGCTGACATTCAGGCAAAATAGCCATATACAGGTGAGAATCTGGTGAGTATATATATATATTATCCGGAAGTTTGACTGCGTCTGTTTAGCAGGTAATTTCCTAAGGGGAATTCCTTATAGACTGGGTATATATACTCGGCATAGAGTGGTCATACCAGATCTGGAGTAGGCAGGGTACACTGGGATACACCGTATACCTTAATGAATGGTCAGTACAGCAGAGAGATATATATATATCGTATACCTTAATGAATGGTCAGTGTAGCAGAGATATATATATATATCTCCGGGTGGTCATTTGTAGGTGTATTGACCACACTTAGTATTTATGTCTCCGTATTGTGGTGCATTTAATTACCTGTGTGCTCTCAGGTAGCTTTGTGTGTTGTCAGTAAATTGTTAAACAATGGATGTTAGATCAGGGTAACGTTGTAAAACAATGGATGTTAGATCAGGGTAACGTTGTAAAACAATGGATGTTAGATCAGGGTAACGTTGTAAAACAATGGATGTTAGATCATGATCAGGGTACCATAGACTAGACTAGCTGAGCTGATCTTATGAAATTTTCAGGAAGCTACAAATGTTATGACAAAACCTCATGAATACCAGGAAGTGCATGATACAAATAGTTTTTAATCTGCTGAAGCGGATGATTTTAATCTTTTAAAATATTCAACAGAAATTTCCAAAGACCCGTTCAACAATGTATGACACAGTTATTTCACAATTGTATGGTTATTATGGATAATTATTATTCTAACCAGGTCTTCTGTTGATGAGGTATCATGAGTATAGGTGAACTATTTATAGGAGGATTCTATACCAGGTAATGTATGGAGGTATTTGTGAAGTGTAAAATAGCTTTGTCGTTTGTGGAATTTCTGATGTAGGTCATCAGGATGTTTATCATCAGCGTGGCACACATACAGCCTCCGTACTGAAGACTTCCTGTAAATAAGATGTCCTGTTAATGGAGGCAGTGAAACAGGGATGTCCACCAATTAGGCAAAACAAATGATTTCTTTGATTTCAGGTCTCAAAAATTCAGTGTATAGGTAGACTGGTAAGCATGAGAGCTTTTATATTGAAACTTATATTTACAATGATTATGAAGTGACAGACTTAACAAGTGTTTGTTCAAAATAATCAAAGATAAAGAGCAGGGTTAGCACTAAAATCTAGGGGACATGTAGGACCAGGGTCAGCACTATAATCTAGGGGACATGTAGGACCAGGGTCAGCACTATAATATAGGGGACATGTAGGACCAGGGACAGCACTATAATCAAGGGGACATGTAGGACCAGGGTCAACACTATAATCTAGGGGATATGTAGGACCAGGGTTAGCACTACAATCTAGGGGACATGTAGGACCAGGGTCAGCACTATAATCAAGGGGACATGTAGGACCAGGGTCAACACTATAATCTAGGGGATATGTAGGACCAGGGTTAGCACTACAATCTCGGGGACATGTAGGACCAGGGTCAGCACTATAATTTAGGGGACATGTAGGACCAGGGTCAGCACTATAATATAGGGGACATGTAGGACCAGGGACAGCACTATAATCAAGGGGACATGTAGGACCAGGGTCAACACTATAATCTAGGGGATATGTAGGACCAGGGTTAGCACTACAATCTCGGGGACATGTAGGACCAGGGTCAGCACTATAATTTAGGGGACATGTAGGACCAGGGTCAGCACTATAATATAGGGGACATGTAGGACCAGGGACAGCACTATAATCAAGGGGACATGTAGGACCAGGGTCAACACTATAATCTAGGGGATATGTAGGACCAGGGTTAGCACTACAATCTCGGGGACATGTAGGACCAGGGTCAGCACTATAATTTAGGGGACATGTAGGACCAGGGTCAGCACTATAATATAGGGGACATGTAGGACCAGGGACAGCACTATAATCAAGGGGACATGTAGGACCAGGGTCAACACTATAATCTAGGGGATATGTAGGACCAGGGTTAGCACTACAATCTAGGGGACATGTAGGACCAGGGTCAGCACTATAATATAGGGGACATGTAGGACCAGGGTTAGCACTATAATCTAGGGGATATGAAGGACCAGGGTCAGCACTATAATCTAGGGGACATGAAGGACCAGTGTCAGCACTATAATCAGGGGATGTAATGGACCAGGGTTAGCACTGTAATCTAGGGACATGTAGGACCAGGGTTAGCACTATAATCTAGGGGACATGTAGGACCAGGGTTAGCACTATAAGCTAGGGGATGTAATGGACCAAGGTCAGCACTATAATATAGGGGATGTAATGGACCAGGGTCAGCACTATAATCTAGGGGAAATGTAGGACTAGGGTCAGCACTATAATCTAGTGGACATGTAGGACCAGTGTCAGCACTATAATCCAGGGGATGTAATGGACCAAGGTCAGCACTATAATCTAGGGGATGTAATGGACCAGTGTCAGCACTATAATCTAGGGGATGTAATGGACCAGGGTTAGCACTATAATCTAGGGGGCATGTAGGACCAGGGATAGCACTATAATCTAAGGGACATGTAGAACCAGGGTCAGCACTTTAATCTAGGGGACATGTAGGACCAGGGTCAGCACTATAATATAGGGGACATGTAGGACCAGGGACAGCACTATAATCAAGGGGACATGTAGGACCAGGGTCAACACTATAATCTAGGGGATATGTAGGACCAGGGTTAGCACTACAATCTCGGGGACATGTAGGACCAGGGTCAGCACTATAATCTAGGGGACATGAAGGACCAGTGTCAGCACTATAATCAGGGGATGTAATGGACCAAGGTCAGCACTCTAATCTAGCGGACATGCAGGAACAGGGTCAGCACTTTAATCTAGGGGACATGTAGGACCATTGTCAGCACTATAATATAGGGGACATGTAGGACCAGGGTTAGCACTATATTCTAGGGGACATGTAGGTTATGGAGAGCTGTAACAAAATTGTTCTGTTTTTCCAGTACAGGAGATGTTTCAGTTCTCTGTTTGTGACTATTTTAAAGTAGCAGTTTAACTTTACCTTAAGTAATAACTGAATTGCAGGTTAAACGTTGTTTCTATTTGACAGTTGTGGACTGTTAAACAAGTCTCCAGTTCCAGACTATGAGTTTCTGGGTTTTTTTTGTACCAGGAAGTGTGTCTTGGTTTGATAATCTCTTTACATAACTTTAGGTATATATGGAGTAATGCTGCATGTCTGCCCAGTACCTTGCAAGCAACCATGTTCTGTAACCCATCCACTTCCTAGTTTTGGCTATACAGAATAATTTAAGTATTTGGTAAGAAATAAAAAGGGTCTGTGATTCCTGCTTCCGTAATGACATATTGAAGTTGTCATAAATTCACACTCAGCTTTGGATATCACATAGTGTAAAATATCAAAATCCATATGAAAATGCATGCCGGTGTATGTGGAAACAGCAAACCATGCGATAGCCTGGAGCTCTGGTTACATATGTACCTGACATATAAATATACCATGCGCTAGCGGGTTGTGGAATGATGTCCAAAGTGTACATGATTGAAAGTAATTTGGTTCCATGAAAGAACAATAAATTGACAATTTTGATATCAATTTTAATTTATTTCCATCATGTTTTATATAGAATCGATATAAAAGAGATAAATGTCATTGTGCTAATTATATTCCTCTGCAAAAAGTTCCATTTTATTTCAAGGAAGACAACTCTCACCAGGATCAAAGGGATTGTAAAACGCAACATAAATTAATTATAAAGTCATTGTGTATATTTTGTTCAATTTCTCACTCTTTATCTATCAAACGTTGTGTACTGTTTGCTTTTAACTTTTAGATAATCACTTTTATCTGTACAATTTCAATAAAAAAAACACTTTGTGTAATGTGTTTTATATATTTTGTGAAAAATAAAATATTTGTAGGGTTAATTAGCAATGCTTCTTTTCATTTTGTATTGTTGGTATTGTTCCGAACTATGCCACACCCCAAAAAAGTGGAAAATGTTAAATTGGCAAAACTCAATTTTTGGGTATTTTTTCTGAAAAAAAGTCCCGTACTATCAGAATGCTTCGATTTTCATTTTGTGAAAGTTTCAACTAACTGGTTAATAGCAAAAGTATGGAGCCTCCTTAAGGAATCTGTCCATGTCTGCCGTGAAGTGTAGATGGCTTGTTAACTGGTGTATACCAGTAAATGTATATTTCACACCATTGACTGTTGGTGACAGCTTGTGCTGGACTCACATTTTGTGCTAAAATAATTATATAAATAATAATTTTCATGCTAGAGGCTCATTGGAGGAAAAATCACATGTCTGTTAAAAGAGATAAAAGCTGATAATAGAGATTTTCTCAGCTGAAAGTATGATATCAGGGCTATAATGAATGCCTTTCTGACAGACATCATTGATGAAGCACATTCTAATCATCTGAGGGTGACAGCTCAAAATACTCATCATCCCTGGTGAACTCGTACATGTTAGGACATGTACTTCAAACACACTTAAATGGTATCAGCCAGGGGCATGATGTTCAGTATTTGTTCCTACATATTAGTGGTTAATTATCTAAGTTTGAGGGTCATGTGTCCAACAATACTTCCTGTTAATACTTCATTATTACACAACATTGCAAGTGGGTTTTACAATATTTAATGCTTTTTTAAGTACTTCATGAACAAATTTGTAAAAAAATAAATTTTCCATTTCCTTGACAGAGTCAAAGAGAGGAATCACTGAGGAAGTTTACCAACATGCAAAATGCCGCGAACCACCAGTCACCAGGTAAATGTTATAGATATTACACTGGTTATAAGGAAATGTAAACTTTTAGATTTTACACTGGTCATAAGGAAGTGTAAACATTTTAGATATTACACTGGTCATAAGGAAGTGTAAATGTTATAGATACTACACTGGTCATAAGGAAGTGTAAATGTTTTAGATATTACACTGGTCATAAGGAAGTGTAAATGTTATAGATACTACACTGGTCATAAGGAAGTGTAAATGTTTTAGATATTACACTGATCATAAGGAAGTGTATATGTTTTAGATTTTACATTGGTCATAAGGAAGTGTAAACACTTCAGATATTACACTGGTCATTAGGTAGTGTAAGCACTATAGATTTTACACTTGTCACCAGGACAGGAAGTGTAAGCACTATAGATTTTACACTTGTCAAAAGGAAGTATAAACATGGATTTTACACTGGTTTTAAGGAAGTGTAAACATTATGGATTTTACACTTATCACCAGGACAGGAAGTGTAAATGTTATAGATATTACACTGGTCATAAGGAAGTGTAAAAGTTTTAGATATTACACTGGTCATAAAGAAGTGTAAATGTTTTAGATATAACACTGATCATAAGGCAGTGTTAAAGTTTTAGATATTACACTGGTCATAAGGAAGTGTAAATGTTTTAGATATTACACTGGTCATAAGGAAGTGTAAACATTATCGATTTTACACTTATCACCAGGACAGGAAGTGTAAATGTTATAGATATTACACTGGTCATAAGGAAGTGTAAAAGTTTTAGATATTACACTGGTCATAAAGAAGTGTAAATGTTTTAGATATTACACTGGTCATAAGGAGGTGTAAATGTTTTAGATATTACACTGATCATAAGGAAGTGTAAATGTTTTTGATATTACACTGATCATAAGGAAGTGTAAATGTTATAGATACTACACTGGTTATAAGGAAGTGTAAACATTTTAGATTTTACACTGGCCATAAGGAAGTGTAAACATTTTAGTTTTTACACTGGTTATAAGGAAGTGTAAACGTTTTAGATTTTACACTTGTCACGAGGAAGTGTTGACATTTTAGATTTTACACTGGTTATAAGGAAGTGTAAACGTTTTAGTTTCACACTGGTTAAAAGGAGGTGTAAACGTTTTAGATTTCACACTGGTTATAAGGAAGTTTAAAAGTAATGGATTTTACGCTTGTCACCAGGACAGGAAGTGTAAGCACTATAGATATTACAATGGTTATAAGGAAGTGTAAACATTATGGATTTTACACTGGTCATAAGGAAGTGTAAACATTTTAGATTTTACACTGGTTATAAGGAAGTGTAAACATTTTAGATTTTACACTGGTTATAAGTGTAAATGTTTTAGATTTTACACTGGTTATAAGGAAGTGTAAACATTTTTAGCCCACCATCATCTGATGGTGGGCTATTCAAATCACCCTGCGTCCATGGTCCGTGGTCCGTCCGTGGTCCGTGGTCTGTCCGTAAACAATTCTTGTTATCGGTATTTCTCTAGAAGTACCAGAGGGATCTTTCTCAAATTTTATATGCAGGTTCCCCTTGGTCCTTAGCTGTGCAGGGCAACTTTTGAGACTGACCGGATAAACAACATGGCCGACAGGCAGCCATCTTTGATTTTGATATTGAAAGTTTGTTATCGCTATTTCTCAAGAAGTACTAGAGTGATCTTTCTCAAATTTTATATGTAGGTTCCCCTTGGTCCTTAGCTGTGCAGGGCATTTTTTTGAGACTGATCAGATAAACAACATGGCCAACAGGCTGCCATTTTTGATTTTGATAGTGAAAGTTTGTTATCGCTATTTCGTCATAAGGAAGTGTAAACATTTTAGATTTTATGCTGGTTATAAGAAAGTGGAAACATTTTAGATTTTACACTGGTTATAAGTGGAAACATTTTAGATTTTATGCTGGTTAGAAGAAAGGGTAAACATTTTAGATTTTATGCTGGTTAGAAGAAAGGGTAAACATTTTAGATTTTATGCTGGTTAGAAGAAAGGGTAAACATTTTAGATTTTACATTGGTCACCAGGAAGTGTAAATGTTAAGCATTTTACACTGGTCACCAGGAAGTGTAAATGTTATATATTTTACACTGGTCATCAGGAAGTGTGAACATTTTAGATTTTACACTGGTTATAAGTGGAAACATTTTAGATTTTACACTGGTTATAAGTGGAAACATTTTAGATTTTATGCTGGTTAGAAGAAAGGGTAAACATTTTAGATTTTATGCTGGTTATAAGTGTAAACATTTTAGATTTTATGCTGGTTAGAAGAAAGGGTAAACATTTTAGATTTTATGCTGGTTAGAAGAAAGGGTAAACATTTTAGATTTTATGCTGGTTAGAAGAAAGGGTAAACATTTTAGATTTTACACTGGTCATCAGGAAGTGTGAACATTTTAGATTTTACACTGGTCATCAGGAAGTGTGAACATTTTAGATTTTACACTGGTCACCAGGTAGTGTAAATGTTATATATTTTACACTGGTCATCAGGAAGTGTGAACATTTTAGATTTTACACTGGTTATAAGTGGAAACATTTTAGATTTTATGCTGGTTAGAAGAAAGGGTAAACATTTTAGATTTTATGCTGGTTATAAGAAAGTGGAAACATTTTAGATTTTACATTGGTCACCAGGAAGTGTAAATGTTAAGCATTTTACACTGGTCACCAGGTAGTGTAAATGTTATATATTTTACACTGGTCATCAGGAAGTGTGAACATTTTAGATTTTACACTGGTCACCAGGTATTGTAAATGTTATAGATTTTACACTGGTCATCAGGAAGTGTAAACATTTTAGATTTTACATTGGTCACCAGGAAGTGTTAACATTATAGATTTTACACTGGTCACCAGGAAGTGTAAATGTTAAACATTTTACACTGGTCACCAGGTAGTGTAAATGTTATACATTTTACACTGGTCATCAGGTAGTGTGAATGTTTTACATTTTACACTGGTCACCAGGTAGTGTTAATGTTATACATTTTACACTTGTCATCAGGTAGTGTAAGCATTATAGATTTTATACTGGTCACCAGGTAGTGTAAATGTTATATATTTTATACTGGTCACCAGGAAGTGTAAATGTTATGCATTTTACACTGTTCACCAGGTAGTGTTAATGTTATACATTTTACACTGGTCACCAGGTAGTGTTAAGGTTGTACATTTTACACTGGTCACCAGGTAGTGTTAATGTTATACATTTCATACTGGTCACCAGGTAGTGTAAATGTTATGCATTTTACACTGGTCACCAGGTAGTGTAAATGTTATATATTTTACACTGGTCACCAGGTAGTGTTAATGTTATACATTTTACACTGGTCACCAGGTAGTGTTAATGTTGTACATTTTACACTGGTCACCAGGTAGTGTTAATGTTATACATTTAATACTGGTCACCAGGTAGTGTAAATGTTTTACATTTTACACTGGTCACTAGGTAGTGTAAATGTTATATATTTTACACTGGTCACCAGGTAGTGTGAATGTTTTACATTTTACACTGGTCACCAGGTAGTGTAAATGTTATACATTTTACACTGGTCACCAGGTAATGTAAATGTTATATATTTTATACTGGTCACCAGGAAGTGTTAATGTTATATATTTTATACTGGTCACCAGGTAGTGTTGATGTTATATATTTTACACTGGTCATCAGGTAGTGTAAGCATTATAGATTTTATACTGGTCACCAGGAAGTGTAAATGTTATGCATTTTACACTGGTCACCAGGTAGTGTTAATGTTATACATTTTACACTGGTCACCAGGTAGTGTTAATGTTATACATTTTACACTGGTTCGATGTGTGTAGTCTAGAGGATGATGGGGCCCTAGCTGGCTTAGGTTGATACTACGTGTACAGGTGTGAAGTACCCAGGTTCCAGCTGTGATCTTCTTGGTCAGTAAAATCCGGTGGAAATGTAGGGATGGACTTAAGGTGTAGGGTACCACTACATCAGTAAGAGTGCTAGGAAAAGTTCTACTCAGTTGGGTCAGATTGGGTTTTACTTGGTGTCATTACTCCTATTTATAGAAGATGAAGCAACCTAAAACTTTGTTTTTTCCAACTTATCATTTTTTGCTATTTATTTATAATTTCTGGATGAAAATTGTAAATAGTAGGGTTGGCATGGTCAAATTCTTTTGTTTGACTCTCGCAGTTTTCTATTTTATCCCCCCCCCCCCCTTTTTTTTCAAATATTCAAATATCAAACAATAATCATTCTGTAAAATACATTGCAACTTTTGCTTTTAACGGGAGTACATATTTGGAAAGGCTCCAATATTACACAATAGTGGCAGTGCTAGTGATATAGTTAACTTGTTGATGGCCTTTACTGTAATACAGTCCTATGGTGTCATCCCAGGTTAACACAGTAAATCTTATCAAGGACAATTTTGTTGTTTTAGTTGTAGAAGCTTTATTCCCCCTCTCAAGTTAGAAAAAAATCTGATATAACTTTATACCTTAGAAACTTCATGCGAAATTATAGAATGTATGCTAGTATTTTTTCTCCCTTTAAGTTAATTTTTTTAAGAATGTGCACCATTTTTGTTGTGGCTTTCATACATTTGATGACCTTGGTTGCTTTTCTCCTCCTCCTCCTCGTCATGCAATCAGTCACTCCGGAAACACCGGTACCAGACTATGAAGAGGAGTCACCATGGATGCAAATCAATGAGAAACAATTACGTTTCGCCCAGCAGTTTGGAAATGTATTGTCCAGTATTGCAGATATAGGTATACCAGCCTGAGTGGACACTGTCTTACCTCATGTAGCGACCTCTAACTGTTTTGCCTATGACTTCTAAATGTTGTATCTGTGACCTACTTTTTTCTAATTTTGTAGCAGACCTTGATTTGATTTGTATGAGCTGTACTAACATCACTTAAGTAGCTTGTAAGTTTCAGGCCAAGTTTGTATCAAGCTTTCATCAATGAACCTACATAAAAATGTTCACATTTTTCTGAAAATGCTTTGGCAGGTATAATTATATTTTCTCAGAAAAATCATTGGGATTGTATAGTATATTCAGATTTGATAATTATAAAAATATCACTGGTACAAAATTTACTTTAATGTGTGGTGAATTTAGGAAGGCTTGATACAAACTGACATAATAATCTATTAGAGAACTGTTCATCACTTTGGACTAAAACGATATATATGCTGTTGTCTATAATCAGGCGACCATTTCATTATCTGTTCTAACATCCCAAAGATCTATTTAGGTATGAAGGTACATACATTTTTGTTCCTTATGGAAATTAAAATAATTCTCTTAATTTAGTGATTAATAATGATAAAAAATATATTCATGAAAATTAGGTTAGGAATAGGATATTGTTATTACATTTATCCCTTTTTTGCATCATATTTGATATAATTGAAGAAAAAACCCATATATTTTTGTAGAGCAAAGTATTAAGGAATTATATAGGGAAAGGTACCATGTGGATCATATTCTTATCCCTTAACCCTTTCACCCCAATATAACTTTAATAAACTCTACCATGTATTGATCTGGATAAGTCCATTATGGTCTACAGTATGGTGAAAGGGTAAAGTACATCAGTAAGCAAAATCAAAAAAGTGGAATACATTACAGAAAAGAGACGTTAAATTGGAGGGTGTGTTAGGTAATGAAGTTATCAGGTGATACATACTGATTTGTGTGTTAACGCTGGAATCTGCAATGGAATCTGAAACGGCATTGTTGCCATTGGTATTTTTTAATAAACATGTATCTCAGGTATATTATTTTCTTACATAACCGGCATGTAAGATACTTTTCTCATTACATAACCGGCCATGTAAGATACTTTTCCCGTTATATAGTCGGCAATGTAAGATACTTTTCCCATTACATAGTCAGCCATGTAAGATACTTTTCCCGTTATATATTCGACAATGTAAGATGTTTTTTTCCATTACATAGTCTGTCATGTAAGATAGTTTTCCCATTACAAAGTCGGCTTTGTAAGATGGGTTTCCCATTACATAGTCGGCCATGTAAGATACTTTTCCCATTACATAGCCTTTCATGTAAGACAGATTTCCCATTACATAGCCAGCCATGTAAGATAATTTTCCCATTACATAGTCGGCCATGTAAGGTAGTTTTCCCATTACATAGCCGGCAATGTAAGATACTTTTCCCATTACATAGCCAGCCATGTAAGATAGATTTCCCATGTAAGGTAGTTTCTCATTACATAGCCGGCCATGTAAGATACTTTTCCCCATTACATAGCCTGTTATGTAAGACAGTTTTACCATTACATAGTCGGCCATGTAAGGTAGTTTCTCATTACATAGCC
>NW_018405633.1:568849-570440 GCF_002113885.1 Mizuhopecten yessoensis
TGGGGCCATGGGAAAAGACTGCAGTAAACAAAGCTTGCAAATCAACCTACTAGGGACTCTGTGAGGCTGTTGATTAAATGTCAACACTTCATTTAAGTGTAACACTTGTGTTTAATAGAGATTATGGCCAGGTTAAGGTCAACATGAGGCTTGGCCTTTAAACACAAACTTGATTCCTGTTGGTAATATGTTGGACTAGCCTGGATAGTGTGTACACATTTTTATGTACCATTTATATATGGTTATAATAAGACCATAGTGATATTGGTCACATGTTGGTTGTTCAGAGACCATAGCGATATTGGTCACATGTTGGTTGTTCAGAGTCTGTACTACTTTTAATGTTTCCTAGTTAACGTTGTTGATGGTATATTATGTACAGCTCGCCGAGTCTTCCTGTGGAGATGTCTCGCCCAGTCTCTCAGGAAAATTTGACTTTTAGCCAACCATCATGCGATGATGGGCTATTCACATCACCCTTCGTTTGGTCCCCCATCCGTCCGTCCATCCGTCGTCGGATGTCCGTCTTTAAACAATTCTTGTTATCACTATTATTCAGAAAGTACTGGAGGGATCTTTCTCAAATTTGGTATGAAGTTTCCCCTTGGTTGGTTGTTGTTCATGTTTTCATTGCAGACTGATTGAATAAACAAAATGGTGGACAGGCAGCCATCTTGAATTTGACATTGAAGGTTTGTTAGTACTATTTCTAAGGAAGTACTTGAGGTATCTTTCTCAAATTTGATATGTAGGTTCCCCTTGTTCCTAAGTTGTACCTGTTATATTTTGAGAGTGATCAAAATAACAAGATGGCCAAACGAAGAACTTAATAGATCTCTCTGATGTTTCAATGATCGGTTCTATTTCTTTCACATTAAGGACTGTACTAGTAAATATGTGAAACAACAAACTCACTTTGAAGGTTGTCTATTATACACAGCAGTATGAGGTTTAGGTCAAACGTTACCCCTAGGTGCATTTACTCATGTTAACATAACTCGATCAAACAGATTAGAGAAAAGAAGAGAAAAGATCAAACTGGCAAAGAACTAATAAAGATTGTACAAGGGTGGGCACCAAGATTCCTCTGGACCTCTTGTTTATAATATAATTATAATGTTTTTATAAATTGTAAAAAAGAAGAAGCAACATCTCAAATGTTGTTAAATGATGTAAAAACAGGAATAAAATCTGCAATTTTTGTGAGCTGAGTAAAGTGTGTTTTAGCCTCATCATGTTCAACTGCCTTAGTTATGAGACATACATAAAAGAATGGAGTTAACATGTTCATTAAACCAGGATATGTACATCAACACCTAAACATTGTCTGTTTACTTTTTACTGATTATGAACAAATAAATGTTAGACCTGACACTTCATAACTAACAGCTTGTATAACACAGCTGTTTTGGTCTTTATGGAATCTTATTTTTTAACTAAGTGAAAAATATCTTTCTAGAAAAATTCAAAAAACTGATTTCCTGACAATTACTATGAATTATTTATCAGAGTTATGCCCCTTACCTAATTAACTATGTTTCACTTTGAACACAGCATGTCTAATGCATTTTTTTTTTTTTTTTTTTTATAT
>NW_018405633.1:573021-573814 GCF_002113885.1 Mizuhopecten yessoensis
ACCATGTCCATAGAGGATATAGATTAATCCTTCACAATTATAACCATGTCCATAGAGGATATAGATTGATCCTTCACAATTATAACCATGTCCATAGAGGATATAGATTAATCCTTCACAATTACGACCATGTCCATAGAGGATATAGATTGATCCTTCACAATTATAACCATGTCCATAGAGGATATAAATTAATCCTTTACAATTATAACCATGTCCATAGAGGATATAGATTAATCCTTCACAATTACGACCATGTCCATAGAGGCTATAGATTGATCCTTCATAATTATAACCATGTCCATAGAGGATATAGATTAATCCTTTACAATTATACCCATGTCCATAGAGGCTATAGATTGATCCTTCATAATTATAACCATTTCCATAGAGGATATAAATTAATCCTTTACAATTATACCCATGTCCATAGAGGCTATAGATTGATCCTTCACAATTATAACCATGTCCATAGAGGATATAGATTGATCCTTCATAATTATAACCATGTCCATAGAGGATATAGATTAATCCTTCATAATTATAACCATTTCCATAGAGGATATAGATTGATCCTTCATAATTATAACCATTTCCATAGAGGATATAGGTTAATCCTTCTCAATTACGACCATATCCATAGAGGATATAGATTAATCCTTCACAATTACGACCATGTCCATAGAGGATATAGGTTAATCCTTCACAATTATAACCATTTCCATAGAGGATATAGGTAAATCCTTCTCAATTACGACCATGTCCATAGAGGATATCAATTCTACCTTTATCT
>NW_018405633.1:575072-576715 GCF_002113885.1 Mizuhopecten yessoensis
ATCAAGGTTATGTCAAATGGTATGTGAACGGCTCAAATTAGTTTTATGAATATATGTAGACATTTCTCTTATTTCTGTTATGTGTATTATTTTCAGTAAAACATCTTCAGGTGAAATTTGTGAAATTATTGTTTATGATTTTTGTTTTGAAATTAGAAATAGCAGATGACTCCTTACTTTTCAAAACATAACCGTTTACACCATAACAGCAAGTTATTGTGATGAAGAAACAGCGTTGATGATGTTCTGTGTTTCAATGCCTGTTGCAAAAGAAAAGTTGTTATTTCAATCTTTATTTATGTTAATAAGAATACATATTTTTACATGTAGTATAATATCAATAAATTGTAAAGATATCATAAGAATGAATACCAGATGTCTTGAGTAGGACACCTTCATCGGTTCACCAAATATTGCATTAGTGTAATGTGGATTTTTATCTTACAGGAGTGATTTTAGCCAGGTTTGACTCAGAGCTATATATTTCTCAACACTTTCCGTTAGATTTGTAAATCGTTTTGTGAAACATGCAGCAATTTGATCTGTTCCCATTATCTACACCATTGTTACATGTTTTTTTTGGGGAAAAATTTGAAATGATAAATAATGCCAAGACCATTCAACTTAAACTGAAGGACTATATTTCTAAACATCACATGTTGATTTTAACACTCAGCAAGCATATTGATGAGTTGAAATACTCGTAGCTGAGTAAAACACAGTATTTGAACTAATACGTTTGTGTGGAGTTGATAGACATGTACTGTATGTGAAGTGTGACTCTCTTGATGCGTGTTTGTTAAATACAGATGACCAAAACCTGGAGGTACCAGAGCCAGAACCTGACTATGATGATGATGTCCTTGACGGCCCAGGCACGAATCCAGATTCGTCGTCCGTGTCGGAACTTCAGAACCGCCTGGAGCCGGTGATAATGCGTGAACGACCTTCTTCCCTGTCTGACCGCCCACCCTCAGAGGGAGACGAGTCCGCACTCATACAGCCGAAACGCTTGGTGAACCCCTGCATTGAGTCGAAACCCAGGATGAATCTACACAAGGAGCTTCTTTTGAACTACAAAATGTATGTATATAAACAGACATGGCATCAGTAATTATATAAGGTGCTGGGGACTTTGTACATCTTTATGTTAAATACTAAGCAGATATCAGCACTAGATTTTTAAACAAGAAAAAATACCATGCTGTTATAATATTCAAAATGTAATATAAAAACCTGCCTTTCTGATATATCTGAGGTCCACGGTGGGATATAGTGACTGTGTAAACATTAACAGTGAACAAGCGTACTTTGAAATAAATGTTTAGATAAGTGTCTGATGTCATTGGTATACAGGGTTATCATGGGAATGGCATTTGTGAATGATAAAATGTAACAAAATGTCCTGAAATGACATTTAAAGGGATTGCTATTAAAGGTTATGTTTCATGTTTCAAAACCATTGACATGATTCTGTGAGTCAGTCGTATTATCACAGTTTTAGAAATAGTTTTCATTTCTTTTCCATCAATTCATCTTTTGAATGTCGTTTCCAATGAAATTACAAATGGGGAATACACACAGGTCTATAGAACAAATGGGGAATACACACAGGTCTATAGAACAAATGGGGAATACACACA
>NW_018405633.1:580392-583340 GCF_002113885.1 Mizuhopecten yessoensis
TTACAGGGGTAAGAATGATAATGTGACCTGATTTTACAGGGGTAAGAATGATAATGTGACCTGATTTTACAGGGGTAAGAATGATAATGTGACCTAATATTACAGGGGTAAGAATGATAATGTGACCTGATATTACAGATGTAAGAATGATAATGTGACCTGATATTACAGGGGTAAGAATGATAATGTGACCTGATATTACAGGGGTAAGAATGATAATGTGACCTGATTTTACAGGGGTAAAAATGATAATGTGACCTGACTTTACAGGGGTAAGAATGATAATGTGACCTGATTTTACAGGGGTAAGAACGATAATGTGACCTGATATTACAGGGGTAATAATGATAATGTGACCTGATATTACAGGGGTAAGGACGATAATGTGACCTGATATTACAGGGGTAAGAATGATAATGTGGCCAGATTTTACAGGGGTAAGAATGATAATGTGACCTGATATTACATGGGTAAGAATGATAATGTGACCTGATATTACAGGGGTAAGAATGATAATGTGACCTAATTTTACAGGGGTAAGAACGATAATGTGACCTCATTTTACAGGGGTAAGAATGATAATGTGACCTGATTTTACAGGGGTAAGAATGATAATGTGACCTAATTTTACAGGGGTAAGAATGTGCTACAGAAGCCAGAACTTAACAAGGTGCTGGAGGAGCGTAAGGAGAGGCAGAAGAAACAGGACTGGGTCCAGCGTGAGTCAACAAAACGCACAAGTCTGGAGCTCAAGCTGGAGAAGCAGGCCAGGAAGGTGTCTGAGGTATCTAGTCTATTCTAACTTTATTGTACCATCCCAATACATGTAATGCAGTTCAATCTTATTACACAGTCTTTGAACACTTAAACCTTGTTATACTGCCACAGCTTTACAGTAAAACCTTGTTATACTGTCACCATTATACAGTTAAACCTTGTTATACTGTCACAGCTTTACAGTAAAACATTGTTATACTGTCACCATTATACAGTAAAACATTGTTATACTGTCACCATTATACAATAAAACCTTGTAATACTGTCACTATTATACAGTAAAACCTTGTTATACTGCCACCATTATACAATACAATCCTTGTTATACTGTCACAATTATACTGTAAAACCTTATTATACTGCCACCATTATACTGTAGAACCTTGTTATAGTGCCACCATTATACAGTAGAACCTTGTTATAGTGCCACCATTATACAGTAAAACCTTGTTATACTGCCACCATTGTACCATAAAACCCTGTTATACTGTCACCATTGTACCATAAAACCCTGTTATACTGTCACCATTATACAGTAAAACCTTGTTATACTGTCTACATTGTACCGTAAAACCCTGTTATACTGTCACCATTATACAGTAAAACCTTATTATACTGTCACCATTATACAGTAGAACCTTGTTTTACTGTCACCATTATATTGTAAAACCTTGTTATACTGCTACCATTGTACCGTAAAACCCTGTTATACTGCCACCATTATACAATACAATCCTTGTTATACTGCTACCATTGTACCGTAAAACCCTGTTATACTGTCACCATTATACCGTAAAACCTTGTTATACTGTCACCATTATACAGTAAAACCTGTTATACTGTCACCATTATACTGTAAAACCTTGTTATACTGACACCATTGTACCATAAAACCCTGTTATACTGACACCATTATACAATACAATCCTTGTTATGCTTCTACCATTATAGGGTAAAACCTTGTTATACTGCCATCATTATACAGTAAAACCTTGTTATACTGTCACCATTATATAGTAAAACCTTGTTATACTGTCACCATTATACAGTAAAACCTTGTTAAACTGTCACCATTATACAGTAAAACCTTGTTAAACTGTCACCATTGTACCGTAAAACCTTGTTATACTGTCACCATTATACAGTAAAACCTGTTATACTGTCACCATTATACTGTAAAACCTTGTTATACTGCCACCATTATACAGTAAAACCTGTTATACTGTCACCATTATACTGTAAAAACTTGTTATACTGCCACCATTATACAGTAAAACCTGTTATACTGCCACCATGATACAGTAAAACCTTGTTATACTGTCACCATTGTACTGTAAAACCTTGTTATACTGTCACCATTATACAGTAGAACCTTGTTTTACGTTCACCATTATACAGCAGAACCTTGTTATACTGTCATCATTATACAGTAAAACCTTGTTATACTGTCACCATTGTCAGTAAAACCTTGTTATACTGCCACCATGATACAGTAAAACCTGTTATACTGCCACCATTATACTGTAAAACCTTGTTATACTGCCACCATTATACAGTAAAACCTGTTATACTGTCATCATTATACAGTAAAACCTTGTTATACTGTCACCATTGTACTGTAAAACCTTGTTATACTGTCACCATGATACAGTAAAACCTGTTATACTGTCACCATTGTACCGTAAAACCTTGTTATACTGTCACCATTATACAGTAAAACCTTGTTATACTGTCACCATTATATAGTAAAACCTTGTTATACTGTCACCATTATACAGTAGAACCTTGTTTTACTGTCACCATTTTACAGTAGAACCTTGTTATACTGTCATCATTGTCAGTAAAACCTTGTTATACTGTCACCATTATACTGTCAAACCTTGTTATACTGCCACCGTTATACAGTAAGACCTTATTATACTGTCACCATTATACTGTAGAACCTTGTTATACTGTCTACACTGTACCGTAAAACCCTGTTATACTGTCACCATTGTACAGTAAAACCTTGTTATACTGTCACCATGATACAGTAAAACCTTGTTACACTGTCACCATTATACAGTAAAACCCTGTTATACTGTCACCATGATACAGTAAAACCTTGTTATACTGCCACCATGATTCAGTAAAACCTTGTTATACTGCCACCACTGTCAGTAAAATCTTGT
>NW_018405634.1:0-203 GCF_002113885.1 Mizuhopecten yessoensis
ATAGTGATAGTTACTGTACTCAACAATAACAAATCTATATAAATGTTCATAGTTACTGTACCCAACAATAACAAATCTATATAAATAGTGATAGTTACTGTACCCAACAATAACAAATCTATACNAGTGATAGTTACTAAACCCAACAATTACAAATTTATATAAATGTTGATAGTTACTGTAACCTACAATAACAAATCTAT
>NW_018405634.1:4237-4727 GCF_002113885.1 Mizuhopecten yessoensis
TTAAATCTATATAAATGGTGATAGTTACTATACCCAACAATAACAAATCCACTTAAATAGTGATAGTAACTGTACCCAACAACAACAAATCTATACAAATGGTGATAGTTACTGTACCCAACAATGATAGTTACTGTACCCAACAATATTAAATCTATACAAATGGTGATAGTTACTGAACCAAAAAATAACAAATCTATATAAATTGTGATAGTTACTGTACCCAACAATATTAAATCTATACAAATGGTGATAGTTACTGTACCCAACAATGATAGTTACTGTACCCAACAATATTAAATCTATATAAAAGGTGATAGTTACTATACCCAACAATAACAAATCTAAAATCTATATAAATAGTGATAGTTCCTGTAACCTACAATAACAAATCTATATTAATGTTGATAGTTACTGTAACCTACAATAACATATCTAAATAAACGGTGATAGTTACTGTAACCTACAATAACAAATATATATAAATGGT
>NW_018405634.1:5861-6081 GCF_002113885.1 Mizuhopecten yessoensis
TTATACAAATGGTGATAGTTACTGTACCCAACAATAACAAAATCTATATCAATGGTGATAGTTACTGTACCTAACAATAACAAATCTATATAAATAGTGATAGTTACTGTACCCAACAATAACAAATCTATACAAATGGTGATAGTTACTAAACCCAACAATAACAAATCAATAGAAATGTTGATAGTTACTGTAACCTACAATAACAAATCTATATAAA
>NW_018405634.1:14459-36078 GCF_002113885.1 Mizuhopecten yessoensis
GTTAATAGTAATTGTAATTACACCGAACAAAAACAAAACAAAATGAATGGTAAATAGTTACTGTACCCAACGACAGGAAATTTGCATAAATATCAGATAGTCAGTAAGCTCAATAATGAAATACCTATTTCAAGGACGGATACTTTGAAATACCAACAAATCAAAACATTTTTGTCGGAGACTTTCTTATTGAACCGCACTGTACCTTATGTAAACTACGTGGGAATATCGGTCAAACCATGCGATACCCAAGCAGAATAGGACAGACAGATTTGCGTGTTAAGAAATCATTTCTACTGAGATTTCTGAACGTTGTGCCACGGTTAGTACGTCACTATAGAACAGATGGGTGTGTGTAAACTGGGACGCATCAACACACGGGCCAACAACACAATTTTGCGTTTCAATATGTGTGTTAATGAGTAACAAAAGCTACGAGTTACAATTTTATTCTCTGAATACTTACTCACACCTTGATAGTCATTGTTAAAATTTGTCTCAAACAAATGAGGATCTACCTGATGCTGATACAGATAAGTATGTTATCGCTATGGATAAATCCCACTGGGTTGACTTGTTTGTTTATATTTTGTCAGTTATGACATCACACTACAGAAACATCGTTATTATATCTAAATGTAAAATCCTTGTCATTCACATGGATACATAAGAACGTTTAGAATTGTTTGTCAATAATTAAGACATTGTCAACGCATTAGGAAAGAATCAGAAACGAAATAAGGTACAAATAGACAATCAGAAACCGAAACGATGAAGGTAAGACATAATAAACCATACAAACAATCTCTTGAAAGGGAAAAATCCCCTGAACTACATGGAAACCCGACATTGTGCCTCCTTGTGAAGCCATGGAAGTATGTGAAAACAGGAAAAAATATCTGAGCTATTTAGTTGGAATTTATTTTATTTTACACGGCTCGCATGTAGTACTAGTTTTATAAATAAATTATCTGTAAGTGTTGCAGCTATGTTGTAATTTTATAACATTATACACATTTTCTACCCACCCTGTTATTTGATTTGTCCTTTAAATCCACTGATGACTCCTTTGTGGGAGAAAATGATCATCGGGTGCAATAAACCTGTTTACTTTGCACAACTTGCCAGGAATACAAATTTAAGAATACATTTATTGTTGCAGATGTAAATCTATTACGACATCTGTCTCGACGTGCAAGGTGCATTCAAGTAATTATTTATCGTCACAATCAATAGGGTTCGTCTTTTACAGTTAGGATGATGTTATTTTTTGAAATATAAAACATTATATATACATCCTGCTGTTAGCTCCTCGTCAATCCCCTCTGTATAAGTGCCCCTTTCATCCTGCTGTTAACTCCTCGTCAATCCCCTCTGTATAAGTGCCCCCTTTCATCCTGTTGTTAACTCCTCGTCGATCCCCTCTGTATAAGTGCCCCCTGTCATCCTGCTGTTAACTCCTCGTCAATCCCCTCTGTATAAGTGCTCTCTTTCATCCTGCTGTTAACTCCTCGTCAATCCCCTCTGTATAAGTGACCCCTGTCATCCTGCTGTTACCTCCTCGTCAATCCCATCTGTATAAGTGCCACCTTTCATCCTGCTGTTACCTCCTCGTCACTCCCCTCTGTATAAGTTCCCCCTTTCATCCTGAAGTTAACTCCTCGTCAATACCCTCTGTATAAGTCCCCCCTGTCACCCTGCTGTTAGCTCCTCGTCAATCCCCTCTGTGTAAGTGCTCTCTTTCAACCTGCTGTTAACTCCCCGTCAATCCCATCTGTATAAGTGCCCCCTTTCCTCCTGTTGTTAACCCCTCGTCGATCCCCTCTGTATAAGTGACCCCTGTCATCCTGCTGTCAACTCCTCGTCAATCCCGTCTTTATAACTGCTCTCTTTCATCCTGCTGTTATCTCCTCGTCAATCCCATCTGTATAAGTGCCCCTTTCATCCTGCCGTTAACTCCTCGTCAATCCCCACTGTATAAGTGCCCCCTTTCCTCCTGTTGTTAACTCCTCGTCAATCTCCTCTGACGAACCTGTATCTTTTACACATAATTGGTGCAACTAAATGTACAAAGATTGCGTCCAAAACTAAATGTTCTGTACACCGAACTATATGAGCATAGTATTTTAGCATTTATCGGAACTTGGCTCTCTGATTCTGATATTGATTCATCCTTGGATATTTCTGGTTTTCACCGTCCTTTTTGGGTTTTTTTTTTTGTATTATTTTTATTTTTCAAAGGTATTTCTGGTACAATATGCATAAATAGATACAATATTTTTTTCATACTACCTTACACCCATACACACGCTCACTGCATTCACATATACTCACTCATCATTTCATAATGTTTTGTTATCATCATCATCATCATCATCACCCCAATATTTTTTATCATGACATTGACATTCTCCTCATCGTTTTCACCAGTCCCTTTTGTTACTGTCGTATTAACGCCGTTGGAGGGGGTGTTGCTGTTTATGTAGCAGACAATCTTTTTGTCAAAAGAATGTCCAATATTGAAGTTGACGATGTCGAATGTGTATGGGTTGAAATAGCATCCAAAGGTCAAACATTTCTATTTGGTACTTTCACTGTATGGACCAAATTTGAGGAATCCATTAGTAGGGCAATTAACTCTAGTATTGGAAATGTTATTATAACTGGTGATTTTAACGTAAATTTACTGCAACGCAACGCAGTCATAATTTTAACTATTTTGATAACATAATGTAGACTTACGGACTTAGCAGTTAATTACTGAATGTACGCATTATACTGAACATTCGTCATCCTTAATAGACGTTATATTGGTAAATAACTATTTTATAATAGATCGGTCTTATGTAGGGGAATCGTTCCTTGACCAACCAGTAAGATACCAGTGTCCCATCTAAGCAACTCTTAATATTGCTCAACATTCAACCGACTCGTACCGAAGGAAAATTTGGCTTTATAAGTGTTGACATTTTGATAAACTAAGAGAACTATTAGAAATGTCGGATTGGTCTCAAGTATATGATGCTAATATCGATCAAGCGTCTAACTGATTTCATCGATTCCGCTTCTTCTTCGGCTATCCCTAACAAAACGGTCATTATGAGAAAACGTGATCATCGATGGATGAATAAAAAAAACAGAAAATTGATATCAAAACGTAAAAAAAAATCACAATAAGGCTAAACTTACTGATAGCCAATCTGACTGGTCTATTTTCAGACAAACCCGTAACAAGTGTGTAAATGCCATAAGACAATCTAAAGAATCTTATTTTAATGGTAAGTCATCAAAATTATCTGATTTAAGACAATGCAACAAGTCATTGAGGTTAACTGTAAAACTCTTCATGGAAAATAGTGGCAAATGTGGAGAAATACTAACGATTGTTCATGTTAATGTCTAATACGAAACTGATATTGATAAAGCTAATGTTTTTAATTTATATTTTTTCAAGTCAATCCGTTGTGGATGATTCAATGGTTATGCTTCCTCCACTAATAGAATCCCCTAATCGTATTTGTCTGAGTAATATAAATATATCATGTACTGATGTTTAGGATGCCTTACTCAATTTGAAAACTGTTAAAGCTGTAAAACCAGATCTTATTAGTCCAAAAGTGCTCAAGGAGGCCGCAACATCGCTTGCTGAGCAATTATCTATATTTTTTAATAAATCCTTATCACAAGGAATATTTCCATCATCGTGGAAAAAAGCAAATGTTTTACCTATTTATAAAAAAGATAGCCGTAATGATGTCAAAAACTATCGACCAATTTCACTTTTAAGTATAATTGGTAAAGTGTTCGAGAGGTGCGTTTATAAACATGTTCATAATTTTCTTCTTGATTTGAAAGTAATAACAAAATATCAATCAGGTTTTACACCAGGCGATTCCTCTATTAACCAAGTATTAGGTATTTCCAACAATTTCATTGAGGCATTAGACTCAGGTAAAGAAATAGGAGTAGTATTTTGTGACATCAGCAAAGCATTTGATAGGGTTTGGCTGTTGTATAAATTATCAAAAATTGGAATAACTGGATCGCTGTTAAAATGGTTTGAAAGCTACTTAACGAATAGAAAACAAAGACCTGTTATCAATAATATTCACTCTGATTAGGCAGGAATTAAGGCTGGAGTTCCACAGGGTTCAATACTTAGACCTTTGTTGTTTTTAATCTATATTAATGACATAGTCAACGATATCAGTTTTATCAAATTATTTGCTGATGATACTACTCTGTACATGATAGTTGAAAACCCCTTAGAAACAAACAACATTATGGAGTCAGATCTACAAAAAATTACTGAACGGTCCAAATCTTGGTTAGTTGATTTCAATCCTAAAAAACCGGAAAGCATGACCCTTAGCAGAAAAGAAACAGTCAACTCCATCCAATCTTACATACGTGCAATGAGGAAATAACAGAGGTTCTGTTGCATAAACATCTTGGAGTTCTTTTTTCGAATAATTGGAGTTGGGTTGAACATGTTAAACAAATAATTCAGAAAGCAACGTCTAGATTAAATATTACGCGATCTCTAATATTTAAACTCGAAAGGCAAACATTACAAAATATATATTTTTCGTTTATTAGACCACTTGTAGAATATGCTGATACTGTCTGGGATAGCATTCCCAAAGAGTATATTTCTAACCTAGAGAATGTGAATTTGGAAGCTGCTAGGATTGTTTCAGGTGCTACTAAACTTGTAAGCTTAGACAAACTATATACAGAAATTGGATGGAATAAATTAATAGACCGTAGACTCCATCATAAAATGTTACAATTCCATAAAATGTTTTATAAAAAAATACTCCAGAGTATCTGTATAATCTCTTACCTAATTTAGTTAGTGATGTTCATAGTTATAATACCAGACTGTCTGGCCCGTCATGTCTGTCACCTATTCTTTATAAAACAAATATTTATCTGAATGCATTTCTTCCATCTGCTGTAAACAATTGGAATTCTCTTATTAGAAATAACCCTTCCATTTCCCATTTAAAAGCCTTTCTGAAATCTAATAGTAAATCATGTCCACCTTCATACTACTTTCAGCGGTTGACGTCTGGGTCAAATCTACCACGCAAGACTGCGTATGTCATGTAGCTCCCTAAAAGAACACTTGTTTACGAAAAACATCATACCATCCCCGAATTGTTCCTGCGGTGCCATTGAAAACTCAACACATTATTTGCTAAAATGTAAAAAATATACAGCACTTAGACAGCTTCATATTCTGAGTTTGCCGTATCAACTATCTGCTAATCTTTTACTCTTTGGTGATGACTCTCTAACCCATCTACAAAACACTACAATTGTTCTAGCCGTCCAAAATTATATACTCAAAACTAAAAAGAAAACAAAAAACGAATAGTCTATTTTTACATTTATATATATGTATGTTGTGTTGCATTCGTTTTACTACTATGTTTTAAAATGTATTTGGATTTAAATGCTTATTCAGTGATTTTGCCATTGCATTTCTTTATACCATATTATGGCACTAACTGACCATGATTATGATAGTTTGTTAAGTGATGTGTTACCTTGAAAGAGCAGGGACGTGTCAGGGACGAGGCGGGAAAGTGTTTTATCGACTTATATTTGATAAGTGTGATGGCAAGTATGTGAACTGCAACGTTTTTAATAATCATGGCGGTGCTTTGTGACATACTGATTTTGTCAATAGTCGATTTAGTGTTGTATTCTATGTAACTTGTATATATATTTTAACCTTTATCGAGTGTCCATTTACAGTATAGCTGAACTTTTCATCTACTATTGCATAGTTATATTTTACAGAATCGGGTTCCACATACTCATTGCAATATAGCAATATGATATTACCATCTGATGATCACATGTATATTGATATGTTATTCATTCCTGGTTTCCACTGAATATCAATCCATTACCCACTCCCCTATTTCACGTATTTGTACATAATACTTCATTCCTGTTGCTAGTATTGAAAAGTTGATTATTAAGCAGGTAACACATTTACATAAGTGTTATGACACTTTTGTTTCTGTTCTATAAATCATGTACTTCGATGTATTGTCAAACAAATTGGAATAAAACAAAAGTTTAAACCAATACATATACTATTCTAAATATACAATCTTTATTGTCAAATATCTCTCTATTGACGATAATGAACAGTCGTAGGACATTTTATCTGCATTTTTAATATTAAATGGTCTAGGAAAACAATTTGTAATGGACCAGGAAAAGATCAAGATGTACAAAAATTGTGTAAATATGACGCCACATTTCACAGTAAACAATAACACAGAACAGAGCGTACGTTGAAAATCTTAGTGTGTTCTCATGCATAACATATTCATAAGTAAGTAAGACAAATATGAGTTAAAACGAATATGATAAGAAAAGATTTACTCCTGATGAAAATTTTCATCCTGTTTTGAAATAACTCTCAACAACAGTGAGTGGGTGTGACTGTAGGAGGTATACTGTACCATAAATTTGTTCAATTTGTATAAATACATCTACAGATGTGTGTTCGTGCTCAGTGGGATGTCACATGGATGTTAACGTGCTCAGTGGGATGTCACATGGATGTTAACGCGCTCAGTGGGATGTTACATGGATGTTAACGTGCTCAGCGGGATGTCACATGGATGTTAACGTGATCAGTGGGATGTCACATGGATGTTAACCTGCTCAGTGGGATGTCAAATGGATGTGAACGTGCTCAGTGGGATGTCACATGTATGTTAACGTGCTCAGTGGGATGTCCCATGGATGTTAACGTGCTCAGTGGGATGTTACATGGATGTTAACGTGCTCAGTTGGATGTCACATGGATGTTAACGTGCTCACTGGGCTGTCACATGGATGTTAACGTGCTCACTGGGCTGTCACATGGATGTTAACGTGCTCACTGGGCTGTCACATGGATGTTAACGTGCTCACTGGGCTGTCACATGGATGTTAACGTGCTCAGTTGGATGTCACATGGATGTTAACGTGCTCAGAGGGATGTCACATGGATGTTAACGTGATCAGTGGGATGTCACATGGATGTTAACTTGCTCAGTGGGATGTCACATGGATGCTAACGTGCTCAGTGGGATGTCACATGGATCTTAACGTGCTCAGTGGGATGTCACATGGATGCTAACGTGCTCAGTGGGATGTCACATGGATCTTAACGTGCTCAGTGGGATGTCACATGTATGTTAACGTGCTCAGTGGGATGTCCCATGGATGTTAACGTGCTCAGTGGGGTGTCACATGGATGTTAACGTGCTCAGGGGGATGTCACATGGATGTTAACGTGATCAGTGGGATGTCACATGGATGTTAACCTGCTCAGTGGGATGTCAAATGGATGTGAACGTGCTCAGTGGGATGTCACATGAATGTTAACGTGCTCAGTGGGATGTCCCATGGATGTTAACGTGCTCAGTGGGATGCCACATGGATGTTAACGTGCTCAGTGTGATGTCACATGGATGTTAACGTGCTTAGTGGGATGTCACATGGATGTTAACCTGCTCAGTGGGATGTCACATGGATGTTAACGTGCTCATAGGGATGTCACATGGATGTTAACGTATACGATTGTTCATGGATGCATCATACTCATACACCATAGGTGCAATAGGAACTATGGTCCGTGTGTGTTCATACGTAAAGTTAAATGTTTATGAATAAGACATTGTTGTACAGTTTTGTATGGGCACATGAGGTAAGCACTCCGTCGTGTGTGATTATCAGTACAACTGGGTGTATAAGACATTCTTGTACAGTTATGTATGGGCACATGAGGTAAGCACTCCGTCGTGTGTGATTATCAGTACAACTGGGTGTATAAGACATTCTTGTACAGTTATGTATGGGCACATGAGGTAAGCACTCCGTCGTGTGTGATTATCAGTACAACTGGGTGTATAAGACATTCTTGTACAGTTATGTATGGGCACATGAGGTAAGCACTCCGTCGTGTGTGATTATCAGTACAACTGGGTGTATAAGACATTCTTGTACAGTTATGTATGGGCACATGAGGTAAGCACTCCGTCGTGTGTGATTATCAGTACAACTGGGTGTATAAGACATTCTTGTACAGTTATGTATGGGCACATGAGGTAAGCACTCCGTCGTGTGTGATTATCAGTACAACTGGGTGTATAAGACATTCTTGTACAGTTATGTATGGGCACATGAGGTAAGCACTCCGTCGTGTGTGATTATCAGTACAACTGGGTGTATAAGACATTCTTGTACAGTTATGTATGGGCACATGAGGTAAGCACTCCGTCGTGTGTGATTATCAGTACAACTGGGTGTATAAGACATTCTTGTACAGTTATGTATGAGCACATGAGGTAAGCACTCCGTCGTGTGTGATTATCAGTACAACTGGGTGTATAAGACATTCTTGTACAGTTATGTATGGGCACATGAGGTAAGCACTCCGTCGTTTGTGATTATCAGTACAACTGGGTGTATAAGACAGATTTGTACAGATGTTTGTGTGTACATGCTGCAAACTGTACGCTTGTGTTCATATGTAAACCTGCCTGTGGCTACATAAGGCACATGTTCCCTATATTTGTTACAACGATCTGTGGGAACTGCGAATAATTAATAGTAATAATTTGAGGTTCTTATATACCGCTTTATCACAACCGATTAAGTTCGTAGGTCCTCTCAAAGCGGTTCACAAATTATTATCCGTGGTTAAAGGGCATTTGCAACCACAAATATCTTTCTGAACTCTCTAGGAATATACCGCCTGTGGTGCCATTTCGGCGCTCACATCTAGCATTCAATAAGTCTAGCTCCAGCACTCATTTACAGCTGGGTGGACTGGAACAAGCGAATTAAAGTATCGTGCTCGAATATACAACACAGTGCCGTGACTCTATATAATGATATGTGGGTATTACATTTACATGTTCCCTATATATGTTACAATGATCTGTGGGTACTACGAGTACATGTTCCCTATATATGTTACAATGATCTGTGGGTACTACGAGTACATGTTCCCTATATATGTTACAATGATCTGTGGGTACTACGAGTACATGTTCCCTATATATGTTACAATGATCTGTGGGTACTACGAGTACATGTTCCCTATATATGTTACAATGATCTGTGGGTACTACGAGTACATGTTCCCTATATATGTTACAATGATCTGTGGGTACTACGAGTACATGTTCCCTATATATGTTACAATGATCTGTGGGTACTACGAGTACATGTTCCCTATATATGTTACAATGATCTGTGGGTACTACGAGTACATGTTCCCTATATATGTTACAATGATCTGTGGGTACTACGAGTACATGTTCCCTATATATGTTACAATGATCTGTGGGTACTACGAGTACATGTTCCCTATATATGTTACAATGATCTGTGGGTACTACGAGTACATGTTCCCTATATATGTTACAATGATCTGTGGGTACTACGAGTACATGTTCCCTATATATGTTACAATGATCTGTGGGTACTACGAGTACATGTTCCCTATATATGTTACAATGATCTGTGGGTACTACGAGTACATGTTCCCTATATATGTTACAATGATCTGTGGGTACTACGAGTACATGTTCCCTATATATGTTACAATGATCTGTGGGTACTACGAGTACATGTTCCCTATATATGTTACAATGATCTGTGGGTACTACGAGTACATGTTCCCTATATATGTTACAATGATCTGTGGGTACTACGAGTACATGTTCCCTATATATGTTACAATGATCTGTGGGTACTACGAGTACATGTTCCCTATATATGTTACAATGATCTGTGGGTACTACGAGTACATGTTCCCTATATATGTTACAATGATCTGTGGGTACTACGAGTATATGTTCCCTATATATGTTACAATGATCTGTGAGTACTACGAGTATATGTTCCCTATATATGTTACAATGTTCTGTGGGTACTACGAGTATATGTTCCCTATATATGTTACAATGATCTGTGGGTACTACGAGTACATGTTCACTATATATGTTACAATGATCTGTGGGTACTACGCGTACATGTTCCCTATATATGTTACAATGTTCCGTGAGTACTACGAGTACATTTTCCCTATATATGTTACAATGTTCTGTGGGTACTACGACTATATGTTCCCTATATATGTTACAATGCTCTGTGGGTACTACGAGCATATGTTCCCTATATATGTTACAATGTTCCGTGAGTACTACGAGTACATTTTCCCTATATATGCTACAATGTTCTGTGGGTACTACGAGTATATGTTACAATGATCTGTGAGTACTACTAGTACATGCTCCCTATATATGTTACAATGATCTGTGAGTACTACTAGTACATGCTCCCTATATATGTTACAATGATCTGTGGGTTCCACGAGTACATGTTCCCTATATATGTTATAATGATCTGTGGGTACTACGAGTATATGTTCCCTATATATGTTACAATGTTCTGTGAGTACTACGAGTACATTTTCCCTATATATGTTACAATGTTCTGTGGGTACTACGAGTACATGTTCCCTATATATGTTACAATGATCTGTGAGTACTACGAGTATATGTTCCCTATATATGTTACAATGTTCTGTGAGTACTACGAGTCCATTTTCCCTATATATGTTACAATGTTCTGTGGGTACTACGAGTACATGTTCCCTATATATGTTACAATGATCTGTGGGAACTACGAGTATATGTTCCCTATATATGTTACAATGATCTGTGAGTACTACTAGTACATGTTCCCTATATATGTTACAATGATCTGTGAGTACTACGAGTATATGTTCCCTATATATGTTACAACGATCTGTGGGTACTACATTATGTATGAACACATGTTTGACATGCATATTAGTGTCATTGTGAGGATATCATAGTTGACTTAAGAGTATATATTAATACATCATAGGTAAAAATGTTTACTTTTGGTTAATTGAATATATCTTTTAGTACAACTTAAGGCATATTTTAGATATATGTTGGGTACGCGGTTAGGGTAAACAGGTAAGGTCTGATATGTATATATGCGGTAGATCTGATTGATTTATTATTTATTCTATATTTTCGTTCGCAAGGATTTGTTTATGTATAATCTACGATGTTTCTATATATTTGATCGTTATGGAATGATTTAAGAGACGTTGCTGTACATTAATATTGTGACAATGACGGGGAATCCGGGATCCGATGTACACATAATATCAAAATACTTGACTAAGAGACAATCCTTAACATATAATATGTAGCATTATGTATGACAATACGTGCCTTAAAGCACCTGTATATAGGTAAAGACTTACCTGGGTAGAGCACAGCTGACATTCTGTCAAGTTGGTGTTGATACATCCCCAGCATCCATAACACAGTGCTAACAATAGGACAATATACGTTGCTAACTGTTCGAATGGCTTCGAGTCGCCAATCGAGGTCAATGTTGATTCTCCCATCCTTAGTGTTCAACACACATGCATCATTCACTTTCATATAAACCATTAGTAACGTTTAAGATTATACAGTCACTGTATCGTCGTTTTCTGGTCTAGTTTATTTGTTACGCTCGGTAAATCTTACACAGGTAAGTTGGTACATGTTCATCCATGATTTCACAGTTTTAGCTGCAGGTGCTGCGTTTATGATATTACCCGGGAACATGCACGTGCGATCGGCAGCACCAATAATGTTACTGGCTGTGTGGTCAACTGTCACCTTAAGTACATCCAAACGCAGCCTAGCGGCTTCGATCGATGTAGACGCTCGTGTCACACAGGCACTCTCCACGTGTTGTCTTGAAAAACGTGTAATGTTACCCGGATTGCAAGACTTGATCAATGTGAACAACGTTTGTGAAACGGCATGAAGATGAAACCACAATGAGTACACCTGTGTCACCCCGACATGTGTTAGCGCGTGGGGACTGTCGTAAACACCGGAGCTCCCCTGTGTGTTGTTGTTTGCCTTGACCCAGCTGAGGTTCACAGTTTCGAGATAGGCTTGACCGAGTTTACAATAGCTTTAAATTCTCATATCAATCTTTGTTTTAGTTATTTACGTACTCACGTACGCTGCAGTATTTGCCAAAATGTAATGCATATTGATTCTCCTAATCCATGTAACTGATGTCTGACATACTTAAACTGCAGTGACGAGATTGTGATCTCGGCAGGTTGTGGACTATTTTATATGTTAGACTGTAATATAATAAATGTAGTCGCTGCATGGATCAATAAATTTTAGGTAGTGTCTATATCACTGTCAGGATAAGACAACGTTCCCAATGCCGCAATGCTGTCTTGGATTAAAGGTGTTTTTCAGAAATGACACACGGCACCCGTGTGTACATATTATCACTATATAAACACTGCATGTGTGTTATTTGGCCTTTTTAACGGCTGCGGTACATGTAGATGTAACACATGCGCTACGGCGCGGAGGTGCTCACCCGTTCATTCCTTGTTATGAAATCAACAAGTCTCGGCATTGTGGATGAGCGGTGTTAATAGCGCAATCAGATCAAATTGATCCGGTTTTAGGACTCTCCTATTATTAAAAATATATATTCAGAATAATGAATACCGCCTTCAATATGCAAATTAGCTGCAAAGTATCCACAGTATTTTAAATATATACACGGTATCTAAAGAATTTGTGTAATGTCTGGTATGTCAAAACTCATAGAGTTATGTCATTATTGTGGGGAATTCTATCATGGTACGGTGACTCATTTTATCTTACATTGTGACAAAACTACTGAAGTAAGAGACAAATTATGGTGTCATTTAATTAGTATATTGGATATACAACTCGATGTTTATTTGCATGATCTACCAGATTTTGATTTGACTAATACCCTATTGGGTAATGAATTACATTATAACTTGTCGTCTGAAGATTGTGAACATTTAAGATAACGGTAAAAACACACGTTTATCAAATGTTAAAAAATTACTACAAATCATTCGATTATATATTTAAGCAATAATGCCCTTTACATTGTACATGTACACATTATAATAATGATACATGTGTATTTTACTTTTCCAATGTCCATGTATGTATATAGGCTGATTAATTATTATATGTAACTATTCTGTTTATGTAATCTTCATATTGGAGGAAATAAAGAGAATAATAACAATTGTCGACTATGACGGGTTTATTTGCAATGTCTATATCATATTTATTACTGAAATGATAAAATGAAATCACGATTGTTAGGATTATTACCGAAGTCATTCACCAGTGTTTATCATTATACTTGCTGCAAGTATTTTATTATAGAAGGCAATTAATACCATTTTTTTTAAAATGCATATATCAGAAAGAATTATTTCAATATTGAATCAGATATATTTCCATGTGGACAGCAAGCAGCCTATCAACAGTGATAGAAAACAGTGATATTGACTAATGTGCATGTTGGGTTTTTAGATAGCAATAAAGCTTTTGATTCAGTATGGCACGCATACCTGCTACTTAAACTTCATGAAATTGGCTTGGAACGTATACTGGTGTCAAAAGTAACATTATTTTTAATGGATTACAATCCCGATCGGTACCCATAGAGAGAGAGAGAGGTGTTGTTTTTTTTTACAAAAGAGAGCATTATCAGTTTTTATAAATCAGCTGCTGAACCATATTGGACAGAGTGGCAAAGGGTCAATGGTCATTATTATTAGAGTACATATACCCACTCAAGCCGATGTACTGTTTTAGAATATATGCTAATAATGATGTGTGTGGATTATAGTAAGAAATGGAGATTTTTGTTTTCTTCCACCAAAATTAAGATTGTGTATTTTAATAAGAACAAAAGAGTGAAATATTAGACTAGTTTTTATTTGTATGACAATATTATACAGGAAGTTGAAGATATTGTTCACGTTGGTATTACGTTAAATAGTAAATTTCAAATACATATGAACGTACAATGCGTGATTGTAGCAAACTAAAAAGTGGTACAATGCGTTTAATTAACATCCTAGCACATCAAATCCAGGTCTGCCGGAAAATTCATTTAATAAGGTGTACATGCGTCTCAATCTGATTAAAATCATCTGTTACATGGCTCCGCCTGAACATCTGAATGTGCCGCGGTCAGGGTCACGTTCAAGTGACCTTTAGATGAACAAATCAGAGGCGCGCTGGCAAAAGTTTGCTAGCGAATCGGAATATCATGGTTGATATATAAATAGCAAGGGGTATCGAACATATTAGTTTTCCAAAACAAATATGGCGGCGGAAAACGTACCCATTTGGTTTCAGATTTGGCATTTTATTTCCAACACTCAGACACATGAAAATGTGTAACATGAGGTACATGTACATGCATTCATATATTAAATTATGACAGGATGGACAGGTGCATGCATGTATATGAAGATACTGATATATATATATATATATATGCATGATAACATGTTGTACAAATGAACTATTTCGTAATTAGACACAGCAATGCATACATATATGTAGATAGCCACGCATATATCCAGACCTTTGCATATACATATATATGCACATCCATACACATACAATGCATACCAACAAACAGACGCCTACGTATATACGCGCATACACACATATATTCACAAACTTATGACTACATCCCAGATACATATAAACACACACGCACATATGCATACATTTCCGTATCCAAAATACTCACATAGTCACCTACTTTACGTATTGATTTGTACATATCAGTGATATAGACCCATAACGTGCTTCAATATTATGGACCTATAGAAGCAACAAGTAATAGTATATGTATAATGTTTATGTTTTAGCTTAAAGTAAAGGAATCAATTTCTTTAGGAAAATTGATAATCCTTTCAGAATTTGTTCGTGACATAATGACAAAAGACCTTTCATTTTATTTTCATTTGGATTTGTACGATAGTAATTTGGAACGTATTTTCTTTGTAAATTTTTCACTTCCACATTACTACAAGTAAAAAGATAATGAAATTCATTTCCAATATTTTCAAGGCAAAGGTTACAAATCCTATCTACTTTTGGAATATTTTGCCACCTCCCAGTTTCAATGGGAAATTTCAAATTACACGTACGTAGTTTGGTAATAGGTAATCTCATATTTTCTGACAATTTTATCAAATATTTTTCAAAACCGAATTTACACTTGAACATTGAGCAGAATTCTCCTCTCGACGAATTATGAACTTCGGAAAACCAGTTTTGTATAAATTGATCTCGAAGTCTTTGTTTAAGGTGATTTTTAAAGAACATATTATTCATACATATCTCATTTTCAAAAAATTATGAAAAACCAGATTCATCAAAAATACTTTTAACTTTACTAACCCATTTAAAAGAATATGATTCAGTGTCGTGTAAATTAAGTGCCAATCTCAACAATATACTGCTGAGTTTACTTTCATTACGCGTATCGATTAAATTATTCCAGAAACGTGCCATTCTAAGTTTAATATTTATTTCCATTGGGAACCGACCGATTTCTCCATATACCATAAAAGTAGGAGTGCTAGATCTGATTTTTAAAATTCTTTTACAGAATTTCAGGTGCGTCTGCTCTAGCGTTTTCAAATTTTCAAAACCCCACACTTCTGAGCCGTATAGTAATATTGGCTCTACAAGAGAATCAAAAAGCTTAATTTGTATGTCCATCGGAAGCGCATGATTCCGATTTTTTTTGTAAAGTGCAAATAATGATTTTTGAGCTTGATCAATCAGTTTTTTTCGCGCTTTAGCGAAATTTCCATTATAGTTAAATATAATACCTAAGTATGTCAAACAATCAACAATCTCAAGTATTACGTCTCCGAGAAAGAAGACATGATTTTGGTTACTTTTCCGCTTGCAGAATATCATAATTTTAGTTTTATCAGTATTTACTTTCAATTTCAATATATCGCAATATTCTTGAAAAATATTCAATGCAGCAGTCGAGTGTCCCTTTCGGAACCCCGCTTGATTCCTAGATATCAAGTTCTTCTGTTTTTCAAAGTGGTTCAAGCGATTGTTTATGATAGATGTATATAACTTACCCAAACAACTTATGAGCGTGATGGCCCTATAATTGTCAGGATCTTCTGGATTCCCTTTATTTTTGTACATAGTTTTAATTATACCAATAGTCCAGTTTTCTGGTATAATACCAGTATCTAATATAACATTAAACAAGGTACAATAAATAGTTATCATCTCTGGTGGAGAATATTTTAAATATTCATTTAATATTTTGTCCATTCCAGGAGCCTTACCATTTTTAAGTTGTTTTAAGGCTTTTTTTAATTTCTTCTTCTGTTATTCTACCATTTAATACATCATCATCATCATCATCATCTCATCATCATCATCATCATCATCATCATCTACATCATCATCATCATCATCTACACAAATATCATCATCATCATCATCATCATCATCATTATCTACACAAATATCATCATCATCATCATCATCATCATGGTAATAATTGCGTAGGCAACACCGCCATACAGTCTTTCTTCCCTAATAAAGCTTCGAATATCTTTTTCTGTTCGGGTTTCAGACGATCAATCTCAAATAACTTCAGAACTTTCGCATCTTTCTCATCAATGTCCGCCATATTTGTTACAACTCCGAGCGCCCTTTTGAAAGAGGGTCTCTGATTGGTCAAAATTTAATGAGTATTTATAAATATAAAGGTACCTGAACGTGACCCTAACCGTGGCACACTCAGATGTTCAAGCGTAGTACGAAGTTAACGAAGCCATGTAACATATGATTTTAATCAGATTGCATCCGTCTGTACTTTATGGTTGTGAGTTATGGATGTTATCAAAGAGAGAATCGCTTATGTTGTAGAGAGTGCGAAGATTTATCGTAAAAGCAATTCAAGGTTTTTGCAACAGAACACTTACTGACATGTGCTGTGTATTGATTGGATGGACGACATCCATAGAAGGTGTTATAGATACAAGAAAGTTGTTGTTTTTGAAAGGTTATGTTATTTAGATAAGAGTACCTTGACATCACGTATCTTTTCAAGACGACTATGGCATCAATGCTGAACAGATCTGGTGACAAATTTGGAGTTTTAAATAATATTTTGAGATTATAAAAAAAGTATAATGTTTATAATATGTTGAACAAGTATATTCAAACGAGTGTATTCCCATTAAAAAGGCAATGGAAAATAATTATGAATGCATCTGTATTGTTGAAAAAGTAACACCAGTGGACAGAACGCATGTCATAGTGATGTTTACAGACTTATAATAGTTCATAACAATTTACAATCACATATACTATGGAAACGGGTAATAAAATTCCCAGAGTTTAAAGATTCGGTATTTTATGTTACGAAATTAATAGTTAATATTCGTACTAGTAAAGCCAACGAACTATGTCATAGAAACCCATATTATTGTAAAGTGTAGTTATAGTGAACACCTACGGGACAAGTTGTGGTGCCCTATTGCAGACATTAGTGATACTGGTATAGTAATGCTGAGTTCGCTTAATAAATCCATATTTTAATTGGGTGACAAATGACTTACGATTTAAATGTATTAGACATGAAGGAATTTAGATTGCAATCAGTAGCAGCTGTCGAAAAAAAATGTACAAATTATACTACCGGTAGTGTGCAGATAGAATATCACACCCTGATAAAGATACATATGTTTAAAATAATATATACGTATAAGTTGTAGTTGTATGTATAACCTTATGAGTTTCCATTTGATATGATATTTATGAGACAAGTTGAGAATGTTTTAATTTTGCGAGGCTCTTAACGAGTTTCATAAATATCATATCAAATAAAAACAAATGTGAGATTCTGGTTATTCCAGGACGTAAAGATCAATAGAACCGAATAACGGCTAAATGAATATCATTCCACAGAATGCGATGAAACATAGTTCCCAAATCTGTACATAATTTGACATTAGTATCAACTCGTTTTATAATTTAAATTGTCAGCTTGTGTTTTACTTTGCAAATTAACATCACAAATGCATGTTTGTTATTACATGTAGTTATGCAAGTGAGACAATGCTTTTAACACAATGAAACAGCCAAACTGGCAGACAGACGCGCCAAAGCAGAAAGCCGCGTCATAGCGCGGGCAAATACAAAATCGAGGTAACACATGTTTCCCAGCCGGACTAGTCACTGTCGCAGCCTGAAACGATTCTTCTTCGTTAAATGACTCCTGGATGACTGGCGTTGTCCTCTTTTGGAACCACATTGATGTGGAAGTACCCTCCGTACACATTACCACCAAACATTGTGTGGAGTCCTCCGAGAATAGTTATTGACGAGGCCGTGTCCGAGGCTGTTTTGGACCGCGGTGTTGTTACAAGTCGGATTCAACTGATTCTGTTGACATTGTGTTGAGGCCATAACTATATTTCCTGAAGGGGCGGATAATATGCGCGAAATGATCTTGTGCTGATCAGAGTTAATGTGACTGTTATTATTCACAGATTGTATATTTCTTTGACCCGTTATCTGCATGATTTGATTTGTTTTCCCGGTAACATTAGGCCTAGTTGGCTCGTCAGACACCAGTTTCAGACGGTTTCCTGGTCCACCTACACTGTTAGGTCCGTTATCAGTAGGATTTTAGCGAGCACACTGTTGTCTATACTGACCATATAAGTGATTGTGAAAGTAGCCATAGTATTTTTACTACGACTCGTAGTAAAAAGTAGTTGTGTTTACAGACTACGACACGCGTATTAACACATACACATGAAATGTGAATAGACTGACCAATCAAAACCCTCTAATGTGTAATTAGTACATAACTTATTCATTAATATTTATGTAGTTGGTGCTTATACACTTATAACAGGGTAGTCATGTGATAAATACACTTATAAATGATATTTATTGAATTATGACCTCAATGTAATTAAGTTGTTTTTGTTATGTCCGTGATTTGATGTTTTTTTTCGGATTATTCTATTTAAAGAGAATAATTGTCTTGATTTTATCACCTGAATGGAAACCCTCTTTTTACAATAGAGCTTTATAAAAGCATTGGGACATTTCGTTAAAAAAGACTATGATTTGATTTGATTTATTTACATTTTTGAAAGATAATAAACACCAATATCTCACATACCCTCATGTAAAATAACTAAAACTCAATGTATAAAATATTCGATATTTTATCGATCTATCTGATGCCATAAATGACCAAACTGATCACAATACCTGGCTTAACATCAAACATGACCAAACTGATCACAATACCTGTCGTAACGTCAAACAGTACCAAACTGATCACAAACCCTGTCGTAACGTGTTGTAACGTCAAACAGTACCAAACTGATAACACAATACCTGTCGTAACGTGTCGTAATGTCAAACATTACCAAACTGATCACAATACCTGTCGTAACGTCAAACAATACCAAACTGATCACAATACCTGTCGTAACGTCAAACATGACCAAACTGATCACAATACCTGTCGTAACGTAAAACAGTACCAAACTGATCACAATACCTGTCGTAACGTCAAACAGTATCAAACTGATCACAATACCTGTCGTAACGTCAAACAGTACCAAACTGATCACAATACCTGTCGTAACGTCAAACATGACCAAACTGATCACAATACCTGTCGTAACGTTAAACAATACCAAACTGATCACAATACCTGTCGTAACGTCAAACCAAACCAAACTGATCACAATACCTGTCGTAACGTCAAACAGTACCAAACTAATCGCACTACCTGTCGTAAATTCAAAACGAACCAAACTGATCGCAATACCTGTCGTACCTGTCGTAACGTCAAACCGAACCAAACTGATCGCACTCTCAATTTTAGCTTTAAACTGAAGTATGCAGTATATCAGAGAAGTGGCAAGCAAAACGTCACTGAAGTACACATTGATATAAGCACCTGTTCATGTAAAGACCTGTTGTTGTAGTACAATGTAATGGTCTTGGTTTGTCGACCACTCACTAACGGTATTTTGGAAGCCCTCCTGTCAATGGAAGGGTATCTGACTTACGTGTTACCCACACTATTGGAGCAGTGCGCTACTCCTCGATCTCTGCAGGTGGAAACAAAGTGATTGTAAAAATGCTTGTTTGTGGATAAGTGGGATTTTCATACAAATAAAAAGAAAAATCATCAAATCCGATCATTTAAGACCCTGTTAAGAGCGTGCCAAGGATACAAGGATGCCAGGAGTTAAAGAACCTTTTATCACTAATATTGCATACTTTTCCCCTTTTTCGTTATTTATAGAATCGTACAATTGACCAGTACAAACTATATAGGCAGAGATATTGATATAGTCGTACTGTTGACCAATACAAACTATATAGGCAGAGTTGTTGATATTATCCTACTATTGACCAGTACAAACCATATAAGCGAACTTTTTTTTGTAGATTCGTGGTACTGTTAATCAGTACAAACTATATCAGCAGAGATATTGATAGAATCGTAGTACTGACCAGTACAAACTATATAGGCAGAGATATTGATAGAATCGCAGCACTGACCAGTACAAACCATATCAGCAGAGATATTGATAGAATCGTACTATTGACCAATACAAACTATATAGGCAGAGATATTGATAGAATCGTAGTACTGACCAGTACAAACTATATAGGCAGAGTTTTTGCATCTGTGTCCACATTTTAGAAATTGTATTATCATGCCTCATCTTTATAACAGCGTGTATGATTGGATTATATTGATCACATGACTGGGAAATAAAACATCGTGTTCCCTTCACGTGCTAGAGTTTTCCGAGTCACATATCCCTCATTTGGGTCCCGAGTAACTGAAGCAGACGACAACAATGGCTCTTCAATTTTTTTTATTTTTCTATTTTGGTATAATGAATTATGTATTGCCCTTGATTCGTCCTCGCTAAATATTATTAATATTTCTTAGAAAACATGGGATAGTGTGTTCTTACCAAAAGAGAAATAAATGTATTACGTCGCCATCATACAATGCTGTCTTATTGTAAACGTGAGTGTTCATAAAGAGTAAAGGTTTGTTTACTAATTTGTTGAAGCTCATGAAGAACCTGGATCATGCGGAGCAGGGACGCTTATCGTTCTTGATCATCTGGTGTGGTTTTTTCCTTTTGCAGGTTTTGGGAAGATGAATGATATGTTTCTTATGTTTTCGTGTTTCTTACGTTCCTTTTGTTGTTTTTTGTATTACTTTGCGTTTCACTTTAGACATTGGTTGATGATGTAGTATATTGTGTTCGTAAATTTTAACGATATTATTTACTTTGGCTAATGATGATGTGGTATGTTTTATTCTTATAAGTTGATAATATGATATAATTTGGCGACATATGAAAGATATATTTTAAATGTTGACGATATGATACGCTTTGGCTAGTGATGATATTTTGTGCTTAAATGTAGCGTCAGACCCTAAGTTTAGTAACAAATTTTAAAACTTCCGTTGTAGACCCCAGGTTCACCCACGTAATGTACACTTCCGTTGTAGACCCCAGGTTCACCCACGTAATGTACACTTCCGTTGTAGACCCCAGGTTCACCCACGTAATGTACACTTCCGTTGTAGACCCCAGGTTCACCCACGTAATGTACACTTC
>NW_018405634.1:37133-50475 GCF_002113885.1 Mizuhopecten yessoensis
TCACCCACGTTATGTACACTTCCGTTCTAGACCCCTGGGTCACCCACGTTATGTACACTTCCGTTCTAGACCCCTGGGTCACCCACGTTATGTACACTTCCGTTCTAGACCCCTGGGTCACCCACGTTATGTACACTTCCGTTCTAGACCCCTGGGTCACCCACGTTATGTACACTTCCGTTCTAGACCCCTGGGTCACCCACGTTATGTACACTTCCGTTCTAGACCCCTGGGTCACCCACGTTATGTACACTTCCGTTCTAGACCCCTGGGTCACCCACGTTATGTACACTTCCGTTCTAGACCCCTGGGTCACCCACGTTATGTACACTTCCGTTCTAGACCCCTGGGTCACCCACGTTATGTACACTTCCGTTCTAGACCCCTGGGTCACCAACGCAATGTACACTTCCGTTGTAGACCCCAGGATCACCCACGTAATGTACACTTCCGTTGTAGACCCAAGGTTCACCCACGTAATGTACACTTCCGTTGTAGACCCCAAATTCACCCACGTAATGTACACTTCCGTTGTCGACCCCAGGTTCACCCACGTTATGTACACTTCCGTTCTAGACCCCTGGGTCACCCACGTTATGTACACTTCCGTTCTAGACCCCTGGGTCACCAACGCAATGTACACTTCCGTTGTAGACCCCAGGATCACCCACGTAATGTACACCTTCGTTGTAGACGACTGGGTCACCCACGCAGTTTACATTTCCGTTGTAATCGCCAGGGTCACCCACGCAATGTACACTTCCATTGTATACCCGAGGGTCACCAACACAATGTACACTTCCGTTGTAGACCCGAGGGTCACCAACACAATGTGCACTTCCGTTGTAGACCCGAGGGTCACCAACACAATGTACACTTCCGTTGTGGACCCCTGGGTCATCCATGAAATATAAACTTCCTTCGCATCGCAAATGACCTCAAGGTCACTGACGACAGATAAAGCTTCGTTGTTATTAGACCCCGAGGTTAATATCAACAGATAACTCTTCCATTGTTATGTGCCATACCGCAGAGTCACTAACAACAATACATTTACAACACCGGACCACTTGACGGTATTTTTTGGGTCTTTGCCAATAGTTAAACATAACACTTCGTTGTAACATTGACTAGTGACCTAAACGTACTCGCACAACCTATATCTGTGACCTTATCACTGAGGTCTAAAAATACTTTTTTTGAAAACATCCTACAAGGAGGACAAGTGATATGGTCTAAATGAGATGTTTAAATCCTTGTCAACTTATCAGTAAGATAGAGAAGGTGGGGGATATGGGTTACGATTCACCTACCACATTCATGTTACACTCCTACAATATATCAGCTTTGGACAAATAGTTGTTGAAAAAATAAATACTGGATAACGTTTTAAGAAAACATGTCACAAACCCTATACTTTCACTTAATTACGTTATAAAAAGTGTCTGCATACACATTGAATAATAACTGAGAACAATTAAAAATATCTTTGTAAATCCCAGAGCAGTTCATGAGTTATCTCTCATACGATAGCTTGTGCACGAGATAGAAAGAAATTACGGCAACGGAAAGATTGAGCATGTAAAGCGGGCCGGTGTCCTTCATGTAAAGCGGGCCGGTGTCCTTCATGTAAAGCGGGCCGGTGAAATTCATGTAAAGCGAGCCGGTGTCTTTCATGTAAAGCGGGCCGGTGTCCTTCATGTTAAGCGGGCCGGTGTCCTTCACGTAACACGGGCCGTTGTCCTTCATGTAACGCGGGCCGGTGTAATTCATGTAAAGCGGGCCGGTGTCCTTCATGTTAAGCGGGCCGGTGTCCTTCATGTAACGCGGGCCGTTGTCCTTCCTGTAAAGCGGGCCGGTGTAATTCATGTAAAGAGGGCCGGTCTCCTTCATGTAAAGCGGGCCGGTCTCCTTCATGTAAAGCGGGCCGGTGTAATTCATGTAACGCGGGCCGGTGTAATTCATGTAAAGCGGGCCGGTGTAATTCATGGCCGGTGTCCTTCATGTAAAGCGGGTCGGTCTCCTTCATGTAAAGCGGGCCGGTGTAATTCATGTAACGCGGGCCGGTGTCATTCATGTAACGCGGGCCGGTGTCCGTCATGTAAAGCGGGCCGGTCTCCTTCATGACGGAGATAACAAAGGAGTTGAAAACACTGTTTGAGGATCTCTATAGTGACAAGCCAATGTTTTTGCTCAAAACTGAAGTAAAGCATCGAGGATCAAACCGAACTAAAGCTAGATTCCGACTTTGAACAGTTGTTGCTTGACATGGCAAGTAGGTTACCCGAATGTCGTGATGCTTAACCAACCTTAGCCCGTTGTGAAGTACTGTGAAACAGCAATATTGCTTATTATCAAATTTTCGGATGCAGTAGGGAGCACAATCAGGGGTAATTTTGTTATCTATATATTATTCAATTAAAACTTGGTAATAATGCAAATTGTGACAACTCAACAAGTTGATTTGTAGCTGATTTACAAATAAATACAGTCGGTGCGTTTCTGTGGTAGAAGAAACTGATCTAGTTATTGCAAGGTTTGGTGAAATGCCATTGCGAAGATGGGGACTTTTGTAAGTCTAACACCAGACTAGTAACAACAACACACAAGTTTGAGTTAGTAGAGATTTATGTAAGTCTAACACCAGACTAGTAACAACTACACACAAGAGTGACTTAGTAGAGATTTGGGGGAGTCTAACACCAGACTAGGTAAGTCTAACACCAGAGTAGTAACAACAACACACAGGTGTGAGTTAGTAGAGATTTATGTTAGTCTAACACCAGACTAGTAACAACAACTCACAAGTTTGAGTTAGTAGAGATTTATGTCAGTCTAACACCAGCCTATAGTAACAACAACAGACAAGTGTGACTTAGTAAAGATTTATGTAAGTCTTACACCAGACTATAGTAACAGCAGCACACAAGTGTGACTTAGTCGAGATTTATGTAAGTCTTACACCAGACTATAACACCAGACTAGTAACACCAACACACAAGTGTGACCTAGTAGAGATTTATGTACGTCTACGCCAGACTATAGCAACAACAACACACAAGTTTGAGATAGTAGAGATTTATGTAATTTTAACACCAGACTAGTACAACAACACACAAGTGCAACAACACACAAGTGTGAAGTAGAGATTTATGTAAGCCTAACACCAGACTATAGTAACAGCAGCACACAAGTGTGACTTAGCACAGATTTATGTAAGTCTTAAACCAGACTATAGTAACAGCAGCACACAAGTGTGACTTAGTCGAGATTTATGTAAGTCTAATACCAGACTAGTAACAACTACACACAAGTGTGACTTAGTAGGGATTTATGTAAGTCTAATACCAGACTAGTAACAACAACCCACAAGTGTGACTTAGTCGAGATTTATGTAAGTCTTACACCAGACTATAACACCAGACTAGTAACACCAACACACAAGTGTGACGACTTAGTAGAGATTTACGTAAGTCTAACACCAGACAATAGTAACAACGACACACAAGTGTGACTTAATAAAGATTTATGTAAGTCTTAAACCAGACTATAGTAACAGCAGCACACAAGTGTGACTTAGCACAGATTTATGTAAGTCTTAAACCAGACTATAGTAACAGCAGCACACAAGTGTGACTTAGGAAAGATTTATGTAAGTCTTACACCAGACTATAACACCAGACTAGTAACACCAACACACAACTGTGACTTAGTAGAGATTTGGGGGAGTCTAACACCAGACTAGTACAACAACACACAAGTGTTGCTTAGTAGAGATTTATGTACGTCTAACACCAGACTAGAAACAACAACACACAAGTGTGGCTTAGTAGAGATTTATGTCAGTCTAACACCAGCCTATAGTAACAACAACAGACAAGTGTGACTTAGTAAAGATTTATGTAAGTCTTACACCAGACTATAACACCAGACTAGTAACACCAACACACAAGTGTGACGACTTAGTAGAGATTTAGGTAAGTCTAACACCAGACAATAGTAACAACGACACACAAGTGTGACTTAGGAAAGATTTATGTAAGTCTTAAACCAGACTATAGTAACAGCAGCACACAAGTGTGACTTAGTCGAGATTTATGTAAGTCTTAAACCAGACTATAGTAACAGCAGCACACAAGTGTGACTTAGCACAGATTTATGTAAGTCTTACACCAGACTATAACACCAGACTAGTAAAAACAACACACAAGTGTGTCTTAGTAGAGATTTATGCAAGTCTAACACCAGACTAGTAACAATAACACATAAGTTTGAGTTAGTAGATATTTATGTAGGTCTAACACCAGACTAGTAACTACAACACACAAGTGTGACCTAGTAGAGATTTATGTACGTCTAACACCAGACTAGTAACAATAACACATAAGTTTGAGTTAGTAGAGATTTATGTACGTCTAACACCAGACTAGTAAAAACAACACACAAGTGTGAAGTAGAGATTTATGTAATTTTAACACCAGACTAGTACAACAACACACAAGTGCGACATAGTAGAGATTTATGTACGTCTAACACCAGACTATAGTAACAGCAGCACACAAGTGTGACTTAGTCGAGATTTATGTAAGTCTAGCACCAGACTATAGTAACAGCAGCACACAAGTGTGACTTAGTCGAGATTTATGTAAGTCTTACACCAGACTATAACACCAGACTAGTAACTACAACACACAAGTGTGAAGTAGAGATTTATGTAAGCCTAACACCAGACTATAGTAACAGCAGCACACAAGTGTGACTTAATAAAGATTTATGTAAGTCTTACACCAGACTATAACACCAGACTAGTAACTACAACACACAAGTGTGAGTTAGTAGAGATTAATGTAAGTCTAACCCCAGACTAGTAACAACAACCCACAAGTGTGACTTAGTCGAGATTTATGTAAGTCTAGCACCAGACTATAGTAACAGCAGCACACAAGTGTGACTTAGCACAGATTTATGTAAGTCTTACACCAGACTATAACACCAGACTAGTAACACCAACACACAAGTGTGACGACTTAGTAGAGATTTAGGTAAGTCTAACACCAGAGTAGTAACAACAACACACAGGTGTGAGTTAGTAGAGATTTACGTAAGTCTAACACCAGAATGTAGTATCAACAACACGCAAGTGTGATTTAGTAGAGATTTATGTCAGTCTAACACCAGCCTATAGTAACAACAACAGACAAGTGTGACTTAGTAAAGATTTATGTAAGTCTTACACCAGACTATAACACCAGACTAGTAAAAACAACACACAAGTGTGACTTAGTAAAGATTTATGTAAGTCTTAAACCAGACTATAGTAACAGCAGCACACAAGTGTGACTTAGTAGAGATTTATGTAAGTCTACGCCAGACTATAGTAACAACAACACACAAGTGTGACTTAGTAGAGATTTATGTAAGTCTAACACCAGACTATAGTAACAACAACACACAAGTGTGACTTAGCAGAGAGTTATGTGAGTCTAACACCAGACTATAGTAGCAACAACACACAAGTGTGACTTAGTAGAGATTTATGTAAGTCTAACAACAGACTAGTCACAACAACACCCAAGTGTGACTTAGCAGAGATTTATGTAAGTCTAACACCAGACTATAGTAGCAACAACACACAAGTGTGACTTAGTAGGGATTTATGTAAGTCTAACACCAGACTATAGTAACAACAACACACAAGTGTGACTTAGCAGAGATTTATGTCAGTCTAACACCAGACTATAGTAGCAACAACACACAAGTGTGACTTAGTAGAGATTTATGTAAGTCTACGCCAGACTATAGTAACAACAACACACAAGTGTGAGTTAGTAGAGATTTATGTAAGTCTAACACCAGACTAGTAACAACTACACACAAGTGTGACTTAGGAGAGATTTATGTAAGTCTAACACCAGACATGTAACAACAGCACACAAGTGTGACTTAGTAGAGATTTATGTAAGTCTAACACCAGACTCTAGTAACAACAACACACAAGTGTGAGTTAGTAGAGATTTATGTAAGTCTAACACCAGACTAGTAACGACAACACACAAGTGTGACTTAGTAGAGATTTATGTAAGTCTACGCCAGACTATAGTAACAACAACACACAAGTGTGACTTAGCAGAGGTTTATGTAAGTCTAACACCAGACATGTAACAACAACACACAAGTGTGACTTAGCAGAGGTTTATGTAAGTCTAACACCAGACATGTAACAACAACACACAAGTGTGACTTAGTAGAGATTTATGTAAGTCTACGCCAGACTATAGTAACAACAACCCACAAGTGTGACTTAGTAGAGATTTATGTAAGTCTACGCCAGACTATAGTAACAACAACCCACAAGTGTGACTTAGTAGAGATTTATGTAAGTCTACGCCAGACTATAGTAACAACAACCCACAAGTGTGACTTAGTAGAGATTTATGTAAGTCTACGCCAGACTATAGTAACAACAACCCACAAGTGTGACTTAGTAGAGATTTATGTAAGTCTACGCCAGACTATAGTAACAACAACCCACAAGTGTGACTTAGTAGAGATTTATGTAAGTCTAACATCAGACTAGTAACAACAACACACAAGTGTGACTTAGCAGAGGTTTATGTAAGTCTAACACCAGACATGTAACAACAGCACACAAGTGTGACTTAGTAGAGATTTATGTAAGTCTAACACCAGACTAGTAACAACTACACACAAGTGTGACTTAGGAGAGATTTATGTAAGTCTAACACCAGACATGTAACAACAACACACAAGTGTGACTTAGCAGAGGTTTATGTAAGTCTAACACCAGACATGTAACAACAACACACAAGTGTGACTTAGCAGAGGTTTATGTAAGTCTAACACCAGACATGTAACAACAGCACACAAGTGTGACTTAGTAGAGATTTATGTAAGTCTAACAGCAGACTAGTAACAACAACACACAAGTGTGACTTAGAAGAGATTTATGTAAGTCTAACAGCAGACTAGTAACAACAACACACAAGTGTGACGTAGCAGAGATTTATGTAAGTCTAACACCAGACTAGTAACAACTACACACAAGTGTGACTTAGGAGAGATTTATGTAAGTCTAACACCAGACATGTAACAACAACACACAAGTGTGACTCAGTTGAGATTTTTGTAAGTCTAACACCAGACTATAGTAACAACACACAAGTTACTGTTAGTAAAAATATATGTAAGTCTAACACCAGACACGTGTGACTCTAGAGACTTACAACAATCGCTTTCTAATTACCTAACTACCGATGTACCTCGCCGTGACCCAAACTGGAGCAAAAATATAACAACGACAGAGCTCCGACGAGAAAGGACTTGACAAATTGACGGTATCGATACCGATGTAGTACCGGCGTTTCCGTTGTGATACCGTTGTTCTACCGTTGACCTACTTAAGAGCCGTTGTGCTACCGAATACAATGTACCACTTTTCTGTTACTTTAGTGTTTCCGATATGGCGTCAATGTGATACCGAGGCATCAGTACTACTTCGGTGGTATTCAGTAGAACTACGGTATCACATCGGTACCAGCACATTACTAAGTAAAGCCAACGGAAAGCTGCCGATGCTCGCTCCGGCAGCGCAACGGCGGAATTTCTTTAGCATGTTCTAAAATGTTCTACCGTCGCCTGCCGATGCCAACTTTTTCGCCAATATTCTGACGCTGTCCTGACGATGTACTACCGTTCTTAGCGATTTTTTACCGTTGCGCTGCCGTACTAGTACCGATCCCCGAAAATCGCCAAATGTGTGCTCCGGTATAGCTCCGGCGACCCAAATCGGCTAGGTGTGACAGGCCTTAAAGGGGCTGGTCGGGGGGGAACAAATGTCATATTTGCTAAAATGGCATACACATGTTTAAAATACCTTCTTATGAAATATACCGATTCAAATTTTGCTGAAATTCACTCCCTAAGAGTAAAAATTATAATTATATTAAAGAAATCCTAAATCGTCACTTGACAGTCTAAAACTCTCATTTGACCCAGATCAGTGATGTAATCTTACCGCACGCGCGTCATCAACAAGGTCAAATGTAAATATCGCGGCGATATAAAAAGATGCATGCAAAAGTCATGACAGGCACGAGGTATCAATACCGTTATATATAACAACAAAATATAGGTAGGAATACTATACACTTGCATCATACATGACCTTTGAAAACAATTATTTACGTATAGTATTGCTGTCTTGTCCGCTAGTTGAGTCCGACATGGCACATGACGGCGTGCTATTGTTGTTATCTTCACTGCCTCACTTTCGAAACAACCACGTGACATATATAAATAGATTTACGCGGGGCTTCCCCGATATTCAGTGGTCATAACTGGACATTGCAAGCAGAACTCGACCATCATATTGCTTTGGTATAACTTTTGGAAGGCCAGAGAACGCATTTAGACCCATTTATTTTGTATTTTTTCCCCGACCAGCCCCTTTAAGGATCAAGACCTATACTTCTCTGCTTCGTATGTTATAGTTTTAATGCTACCATTTATATGGAAAAGATAATCATGTCAAACGAAATGTTATTTAGACATTTGTCGGCTTCAGTTTATTGTTTAGTGCTTATAGCCAGAGTGTTTTGGCCTCGTTGATATAGTACCAAAAGGGTGGTGCCACAGATCCTCAACCACCATCGAAATGAAGCACACACATGGAAAAAAAGGGTGGGGGGGTCTGCTACCTTATCTGTTAAATGATAAGGTGACTTATCCCAAATACTATATACAGCTTATCTGTGATACATGTTTTTACAAAGGTAAACATATGAACAATAATTTGCAGTCCTCATCACTAGTATATATAGTCGACATATATCACGTAAATTATGATTTTCGGTGCAACGTTTTTCAAAACCAAATCAACTGTGGCATGTAAATAGCGAAGGTTGGGGAAACAAGCTTGTTACTATCAAGAATTGCAAATTTCACGATCGGAAACACTGTGTAAATGAATCGTCTGTTTGCATAGACAAGCATTAACAATAGCAGACTAAGTAAAATATGTAAAGACAGAACCATGACTTTCTTAGGGGGATGCGGCCCCTAGGTACTATTCCCGGGGACGCACTGGAAGCGTCAAAATCCCAACTCCTTGACTATTTATACAAATCCTTGGCATTGAAAGACAATCATACTAAAATTAAATTGAAAACATTGGGATTGTTCTAGCAGCAATGCCAACCACCGTGTGATGTGATACGGATCCAAAATGATATAAAATATTTCCGTAATTTACTCACATTTTGTCATGATCACTAAAATATCTACGTAAAATATGCCCTTTTTAAAGAAATATCTAACACTTGGTTAAAATGCATTTTGAATTATGCATGCAGCTATATCTTTAAACAATTGGTTTCTGCTACACGCGAGATCTTGTTTTTATTTTTATCAGTCCGACGATATTCAGTGATAGAGTTTGTGATTGAGTCAAATGCCCATGTTGTGAAAAAAAGAGGAATCTTGGTTGAAATAAGAAAAATATTTCAGTTCTGATATGCAAAGAAGATATTTCCTGTGACTTTCTGTGATCATGGATTGTATATATATGTATCATTACGTATAATACGTTTAATGGACACTGCATCATCATGTTGACACTGTTGGCACTGTGACCGACGCATTTTCTTTATTACATCACTATCTGTTTAAAACATTAAGACGTCATGATTAAGTATTAGTTCTATTACAAATCAGGTTCTGATTTGATACAGTAACGAAGGTAATAGTCATGCAAAACTCCGAAAGCATACATGCTAGAAATAGGTATAAACTGAAGCACGAACTAGGCAATAGGTAAAGCACGAACTAGGCAATAGGTAACGCACGAACTAGGCAATAGGTAAAGCACGAACTAGGCAATAGATAAAGCACGAACTAGGCAATAGGTAAAGCACGAAATAGGCAATAGATAAAGCACGAAATAGGCAATAGGTAAAGCACGAACTAGGCAATAGGTAAAGCACGAACTAGGCAATAGGTATGCACGAACTAGGCAATAGATAAAGCACAAAGAAACCATGTTGTCATGTTTTGAACTGGGAGTATACAAAATATCAAACACTAAAGAAGAAAAGCGTGTTTGCTCATCAACAAAAAGCTGTAGTTACTGACTGATTAACGTGCGATTAATACATCGGGTTTAGTTTGAACCGTTCCAAGACAAGATAAGGCAACTTTGGTAATTCCTTGGGTTGGCTTGCAACAACGACTAAAACCATGATATATTTCTTTATATTATTAGCAAAAGGAAAAATATTGTATTTCTCGAAGTTATCATAGAAATATAATATGACTGTGACAAAAAGACTATCATGTTTCTAAATGTTCCTAAAATAGATTTTAATAAAATTCCTTCTTTGAGGGATTAGGATATTCTGTATAACCAAGACATCGCGCAACCCCGGCCTCCATTGAGATATGTTTTGAGAATAAGTATTATATTGGCACAAGTATGACACAATCAATTATCTGGCTGGGCACTCGATGATACTCTCCTTGTCTTTGGTATAATTATCACATACCAACTTTATGCAACATGTTTGTGTGGCCTTATTCCTGTCTTGGTAATCAGGAAGCGCAAGCAGATAGAGATATAAGAGCAAATATTGATTTGTCATAGAGAAAACTCAAAATATTTTCAATTAGAAATAAATTAACGAACAATTCTTATAAAATTAGATACAAAAAGATTATGTTTTCGTATTTCTCTGTTACAGTATCATAGGCATAATAGGCATATTTAATGTTTTTAAACTACTTGATAGATACTCTCTAGATAGGAAAAAGTACGCTCTCTGGAAAACCTCGTCTTATTCTCCTTGTACTTTTACAATGGTCCAGTTGTAAATCTTGCCATTGTGGTATGGATTTTGAGTTCGAATTGCGGATTTGAATTCTCTATGGGGTTTATGTAATGCTTGCCATAATTGCATTGTCGCTTGAAAAGAACATCTGTTAAACTCTGTCTTAGTTTAGCTTCTATGAACAACAGTGTTTGTTATCGAGATAAAATAGAATATCATTACAAGGAAAACGTGTTTTCCTTTGTATCACTAGATTACAACACCCAGTACGAGTATTGAAAGACCCCTTTGTAGCCATGTGTAACAATGGGGTGTTTCGTGTGTACTATGGGGTGTTTCGTGTGTACTATGGGGTGTTTCGTGTGAACAATGGGGGGGTTTCGTGTGTACTATGGGGGGTTTCGTGTGTACTATGGGGGTTTTCGTGTGTACTCTGGGGTGTTTCGTGTGTACAATGGGGTGTTTCGTGTGTACTTTGGGGTGTTTCGTGTGAACAATGGGGTGTTTCGTGTGTACTATGGGGAGTTTCGTGTGTACAATGGGGTGTTTCGTGTGTACTTTTGGGTGTTTCGTGTGAACAAGGGGGTGTTTCGTGTGTACTATGGGGTGTTTCGTGTGAACAATGGGGGGGTTTCGTGTGTACTATGGGGGGTTTCGTGTGTACTATGGGGTGTTTCGTGTGTACTATGAGGTGTTTAGTGGGTACTATGGGGTGTTTCGTGTGTACTATGAGGTGTTTCGTGGGTACTATGGGGGGTTTCGTGTGTACTATGGGGGTTTTCGTGTGTACTATGGGGTGTTTCGTGTGTACTATGAGGTGTTTCGTGGGTACTATGGGGGGTTTCGTGTGTACTATGGGGGTTTTCGTGTGTACTCTGGGGTGTTTCGTGTGTACTATGGGGAGTTTCGTGTGTACAATGGGGTGTTTCGTGTGTACAATGGGGTTTTTCGTGTACTATGGGGTGTTTCGTGTGAACAATGGGGGGGTTTCGTGTGTACTATGGGGGGTTTCGTGTGTACTATGGGGGTTTTCGTGTGTACTATGGGGTGTTTCGTGTGTACAATGGGGTGTTTCGTTTGTACAATGGGGTGTTTCGTGTGTACGATTGGGCGTTTCGGGTGTACTCTGGGGTGTTTCGTGTGTACAATGGGGGGTTTCGTGTGTACTATGGGGTGTTTCGTGTGTACTATGGGGTTTTCGTGTGTACTATGGGGTGTTTCGTGTGTACTATGAGGTGTTTCGTGGGTGCTATGGGGTGTTTCGTGTGTACTATGGGGGTTTTCGTGTGTACTATGGGGTGTTTCGTGTGTACTATGGGGTGTTTCGTGTGTACTATGGGGTGTTTCGTGTGTACTATGAGGTGTTTCGTGGGTACTATGGGGTGTTTCGTGTGTACTATGGGGGTTTTCGTGTGTACTATGGGGTGTTTCGTGTGTACTATGGGGTGTTTCGTGTGTACTTTTTTCCATGTGTCTCCATGTCGATCTTTTCTTTTACTGCATATTTGTCAGCTATCAATCTTGAACATGAATACAACCCATACCTGTTTATTTCGTAGCACACACTACTTAGCCCGTCAAATATGGGCTATAGCTTTAAACAGAGCAGAGTCTGAGTAGAAAAGTATCGGGGAATTTTAGTTAGAGTTCCGACCCGTGGATCAAGAACGCCTAGAGCTTGCAAAAGGTGTAACTTAATAACAATTTATCTGATATGGAAAAATAAGCTCATTACTACCTGATATTTCAAATATATATGACAGAACGTATAAGGACCGGAGGTCTAAAACGTAAACTTAAACACAATACGAAATGATTGGATTAAAGATGCTGCACAACTGCTATCACCCTCTCAAATCCTCATACATAGTAGCCACATACAAGGAAGAGGTAATGTATGTCTCACTATGAGAACGACCTATTTATACAAAGCAGGTGTTTTACAAATAATAGCTCTTAAAATAATCGTCATTAAAATAATTTGCTTCTTGGATTTTATGTGAGTAAAGTCTTAAAGTGCTGTTGAAAACAATCGATGCCTTTCGCCAGAAAGTAAGAGTTCATTAACTTAAAAATTGACTTTACATAGAGTGACTTTTTAGAGTGTAATGACGGCAAAAAATGTAAGAGTTTGACAAGCAGAGCGACAAGAACACACCGGGAAAGCCGCAATGTTAACACGGAAAAGAGAAGTTAATGAGCTGCCTTTAGGGAAATAACACTTTTGGTTGTATCTTGACAACTTTTTGTAGGAAATTATTTTTTCTTGGTGAGAATTATCCTTGGAGGAAGATGGTTTCAAATTGTAAAATAAAGATTCCTACCCAGGGTGGGCCCCAAAGGGAAAATTAACCAATATTTCAAAAATCTTCTTCAGACTCGGAGGTACTACAGTCATTCTTTCTGCATGGAAAGAAAGATCATCAGGGGCTTTACTTAAATTGTAAATTTTAGAACCCCCGAGCAATCCGTTCTCCCTTGTGTGTGTGTGTGTGTGTGGG
>NW_018405634.1:50487-58429 GCF_002113885.1 Mizuhopecten yessoensis
GGGGGGGGGTAAAGTTTACTATAGTTTATATAGGAAAATAACACTTTTGGGTATATTTTATCCATTTTCAGCAGAAAATTACTCAAACTTAGTCAGAATCATCTTTGGTGAATTAGGGTATTGCATTGTAAAATTGGGATTCCTGCCCCATCCCCAGGGGGCTAGGGCGGCCTCCAAAGTGAAAATTTACCAATATTTAAAAATTCTTATCTTTGATGACATGACAAGTATTTTGTTACACTTAGTTTACATGCTTATTTCCACATCACATCTAAACAATAAAATAAAGCTACCAGTACCTATGATATAACTCAGGTGACCGCTAAGGCCATTGAGCCTCTTGTTTCATTCTCAGCTGATTTTAATTGGCACTCAAGAGTCTGAATTGGGAAGGGGGACAAAAAGACAAGGAAAGTAAGAAAAACCAGAGGACATTTTTATTGTTACAAATATATATCTAGTATACAAGTTTTTCATTATTGATAATCTTTATATGTATTTCAATATATGTCAGTAAGTGCCTGTTTTATTATCAGAAGTGTTTGTGATAAATGAGGTCATATTGACTGATACTCTGTATAGCCTCATTTATAAGAATCAATATGTTAATCTGTATGAATTTCTTTATAACATGAATTCAAAATTTGGAATCGATTTCAGAGTCATTTAAGATTCGTGACTTAATTGAAACCCTACATGCTGTCCTTGGACTTGCCAAGAGACACTGTCATGGGAGTTATTGCCCTTCCGAGCGCCTTGTTTCACTTCCGTTTTTAAAAACTAAGGGGTTCAAAGTTATTTCGTTCTGACATAGGGTTTCACTTTTCTCACTTTCTTGTGGTTCTTTGCGACCTAACAATCTATAGTGTCCTTCCTTATACTCATGTAGGTTGTCGGAGTTCGCAAGGGTATCTACAATATATATTGATCAATTCATGTAGAGAGTACTAGGTAAATAAATAAAACACACCAATGTTTTACACTAAAACTAAAAATTGCTGCCCGTTGCATTACCATACTATAATTATTTAGACCCATTGCCAGGTTTCCTCAGACTGTGAAGTAAAGCAAAGCTTTGCACATTCTTTTGTGGACGCAAAAACTTTTTTGGTTGAAAACGCACACATTACCTTGGCAAATCAAATGGTTTGATGTATTATTGGTGAGATGCAAATTAACGTTAATGTATGCCAGAAACAGCTTCCTTGTGCCAAACTCGTAAACAGGATGTTGTTCATAAACTGTATTTGTTGAGTTGCCTTCATAGGTCATTGTTGTAATGAATTTCAATTTCAAGCAACTGAGAAGCAAATACAGATACAGAAGTTAAAACTGTTTTTTTTTCCTAATTCCCGAAAGTCAAACCGCCTGCGATTACAAGTCACAGTAGTCATGTTATTGATAATTAATTCAACCTCTTTCATTTTTAGAATATAAATTCATTCGGTAAGAACTGTACAGCGGTTATCTTTTATCCCGTTAACTTGATAATTTATTAATATTTTCTACGAATATTTTTTCACATGACTAAACTTAAATTGACTTTTTAGCAAATATAGGCATTTGTTAACCTGGGAAATGATGATATTACCTTCGGTCTTCGGCCTCTGGGAATATCATCTCTTTCCTGGGTTAACACATATCCATGTTAGCATACACACTATGCCAATAATTGTAATGTCGATTCGCCATAAGTCGCAAACCAAATAAGTCACTTAGAAGTAAATGACTTTGAACATAAACTTGTGTGAAAAATGGTATGCTCATTTTAAAACCAAATTAAATTTACTTTCAAATGCGAATTTATGTTCACATTTTCAGTATTTTTCTTTCTGGTGGATGCCTTGTCATGTAAAAACAAGTCGCAACATCGTAAAACATTAAAACGTGGGACGGCACAGTATATATAACATCAGCAAACAATAGGATTGGGTGTTTTATGTGGAATCTACGGGTAATACACACACCAAAGCTTTGATAAAGTTGTAGCATGTACAGATAAGGAAAATTCAATAGGTGTCTAGCCACAGAAACATCGCTACTATTTCAATCCCTGCAAACTGCCACTGCCACAGTGAATTTGTTAGCTTGAACAGCATTTACAAAACAAAACAAAATAAATGAGTATGACTAAACCTCTATTTATTGTCGATGTCAAGTAACATCAATACAAACCTTGTTTACTTCTTCATATTTCGCTGGAATTAAAGGTCTCATAAAAATGGCAAATACACATTTTGTCAAGCAAGAAGACTGTACTGAAAAGTGACTTTGTGAGTCAGCAGGTAGGAATCTGACCTAGAATAAGAGATATTTCTAGATGAATATAATCTGATGCAATGTTTACTACCATTCGTCGGTTCTGTTCAAAAGTGTTTTGATGTTCCAGGTGTTACACACTGTAAACGTGTGCTGCTGAGGCTGTTAAAACAGGGGTTGTGACAAATATAACCTGTGCTACACCATTAACAAGTGGTGTAACACCTGCCATTGTTATAATGCCAGTTCATTTCTGGATATTTACTAGATAGCGAAACAGTAAAATCAATCTGAGAATATTTTCATATATTCAAGTTTATTTCCATTTCAGCATAAAATTATATATTTATTAAAACAACGTGCTATATCATGGTAATATAAAAGATAACATTGAGATGAAATATACAAAACTTACCTATCGTTACTAAGGGGTGGCACGATTTACCCAAAAAGACCAAAAACACCCAAAAACACCCAAAAACACCCAAAAACATCCAGATAAGACCACAAAAAAACACAGACGACACTTAAATAATATTCAGTTAACATTATAATGTAGTAACCTAATTTTCTGCATCAACTGTCAAGTCCTCCAATTCGAATTGAGAGAGTATGTTATATGTGAAAACGCTAAATAGATTGAAATAATCAGAACCTTAAAAAAACAAGTACGAATTTAAAACATCAAACAATATCCTCTTTAGCGCAAATGCACTCATCAAATACAAAATAAACATAGGCTACCTATGTCAAATAATGTGGAAAGAGTGAGAAAAATACATCGATCTTCTGAAACTCGTAAGAAACATCCTTCAAACTGTATATGTGCATATCTAAATATTAACAGTTTGAGACATAAATTTGGATATATATCAAACTCGAGCTCCTTGACCATTATATTGTTGACTTACTTATTATATCCGAAACAAAATTAGACGAAAGTTTCCCGGACCCGCAATTCAATGTAAATAATTACCACATTATTTCCACATTAAGAGCTTGAAAAAAACCACAATGATCTATATAATTAGAAATAAGCATTTGATCGAGACACAGATATTTAAATATTTGTTGAGCAATAAAGTAGCAGCTGGTAACATATCGTGCAGGGCATCATTTCTGTATCAGCTGCTACTCAGTATCGAAGCGATTATGATAATGATGTCATCGCTAAGTCAAATTTTATCCACAGGCTATGCTGTTGCGAACTTAACTAAAATAGTCATGTAGAGCTAATATAAAGGTATCTGCTAAGCGATTGGTCGGGTATTTTTTTACCTGAGACCAATCAAATTACTCGCCGAATGGGTTCAATTTTGCCATACATATTCCAGGGGTACAGAGACAGTAAGTGATATCGATTCTTAGACGATCGGTATTGCGTATCATATGTACAAATAAAGGTTATCACAAGAATCTCGACCATTACTCTAATGTCATGTCGAGGGAAAGTATTCACATATACATCAATTATACATTCACGCCTAACACAAGTATCGGATGAAGCTAACATATCGACGAGTCCTGGAAGGATGGAAAAGCTGTAGGATTGAGTGTAGATCATTGGTGGCATAGTGTATTTATAACCAGTTTTTGTAAAGATACAGGGTGGAAGATCGTGCTAGTGGATCCTTGATAGCTACAGTATTGTTTTCGGGGGCATGGTGACATATTATACACACTTTACTCGTTATGTAATTTGAAAATAAATTGACCTCTCGAGTTTTTGCTGTTCATATTATTTAGAGGTTGTATGCACCTCAGTAGTACAACAGTAGTTTAGAACACTTTGGATGGTGAACTTTTTCGACCCAGTATCACTGATAATTCCTAGAACCCCACACATGTGTATTGTGCAGTGTCACTCATTCTCGGCGTACTGTCTTTAAAACCAAATTTAACGGGTGCAATCACCAAAAGACTATGTAAACTTGATTTTCTTTGGATCTGAAGTAATAAGTATCTGATTGATCAGTTTGTACTGTTCTCTCCAATTTGTACTGTTTGTGGAGCTACTGTTTATTAAGTAACGTATTGATATGTATGTGTACTTACTGATGGACCATAAGTCACCAAATCTACCATTAAATTGAGTTAATGTATATATCAGTCGCTGAAATTGTAGTTTTTAAGTCATAAACGAGGTCAAACTGTACATAACTTAAACATTTATATATTGGATATATTTACATATTGGATATATTTACAGTATTATTAAAATAAAAGTGTTACACGATAACGTCTTACTTAAACTCGAAAGAAAGATAAGTGTAATATTTGAGATTTATGTTATTATTGTCTATTGCCTATTTACCTGATGCCTAAACCTAAAATTAAGATATTATAACTCTTGAGCATATAGTAAAAGCACACCTACGACGCCTCGGTTTCCTAGCATGTGGTACTTGTACTTGTATCACACATTGGCATACACTTTGAAGAACAATTTCAGTTACTAACATTAAGCTTAGTGATAATATTTTCAATATTGAATAATGTTAAATGTTTGTAGTGTCAGTGTCACACATTGGTTTATAGTGAGGACCACTTGTTACACACCTGGTAGTCTGATTGTATGAATAAAATCTTATAATTTCTGACATATTACAAGTGATGTGTTAACTTCACTGGATGGTTTGTTAAATGAATGCTTTATTAACTGTGAAGAATTACTCCTTCCCAATTTGTGTATGTTGTTTAACAATATTTTAGAAGCCGGGTGTTTCCTGCGAATTGGTCATCTGCTATTATGATTCCTGTTCATAAAAAAGGTACACGTAATGACCCAATAACTTTGGAGGCATCAGCTTAATTAGCTTCTCTTAGTAAACTTTTTTTACTTCTATACTTAATAAACGTATTTTAGATGTTTGTACAAAATATGATATTTTGACAGATGCTCAATTCGGATTTCGTCCGGAAATGAGTACGACAGATGCTATATTTGCATTACATACTATTATAACAAAAACATTGTCATCTAGGAAAAGATTGTATTGTTGTTTTGTAGATTTTCGCAAAGCGTTTGATTTTGTCGACAGGTTAAGCTCATGGCACAAGTTGACTAGACTTGGTATTCGAGGGAAAATGATGTCTGTTATTAAGTCGCTTTATAAATCAGTCAAATCCTGTGTTTCAATTAATGGGAAATGCTCCAACTTTTTTGAAAACAATGTCGGTTTATTGCAAGGGTAAATTTTGTCACCATTACTGTTTTCACTTTTTATCAATGATTTTGAAATGTCCTTTATTAAAAAGGGTGCAACATATTTCGACTTCGGTGAGTTAAGTTTGTTTCTGTTAATGTACGCAGATGATTTGGTTATTTTTTCGGAATCTGTACAGGGCCTGCAGACTCTTCTTGCTAGCCAAAAATTGTAGTTTTTAGAAAAGGTGGAAGATTACATAATGATGAAAAATGGTATTACAAAGGAAGTAAAGTCGAATGTGTGGATCAAATTCCTTACCTAGGTGTTATTCTAAATTATAAAAATAAATTCACTTCTATCCCAAAACAATTAGCTATCCAAGGATGAAAAGCTATGTTTGCATTATTTTCAAAGTGTTCATCATTAAACTTAAATGTAAAAACTATGCTACACCTTTTCGATACATATGTAAGCAGTGTCCTTTTTTTATGGAAGTGAAATTTGGTGTATGCATAAAGCTCCAGAGATTGACCATGTACATTTACATTTTTGTAAGAAATTACTAAAAGTGAAGAAATCGGCCAATAACAACATGGTACATCTTGAATTGGGACGATTAGAATGATGAAATATTGGTTTAAGGTCTTAAAATCTGAAAATTGTATCATTTCCACTTCCTATAGATTTTTATTAAAATGTTGTAGTAAAAATGATTTCAACTGGGCTAAAGCCGTAAAAGATGAATTGAATAATCTAGGTCTTAGTGTGATGTTTGGTTAAATCCAAAATGTGTTATTACCATTGATAAAACAAATATTTTTTTATCAAGGCATACAATCCCTAAGGGCCTCAATGGAAAACTCTCCAAAATGTTTATTGTATAAAAATATCATTGATTTTGGAGAATCATTACAATTTTACCTCACAAAATATATACAATGTACCAATGAACTCGAATCCGTACATCTACACATTCTTTGGCTGTACAAGTTTGAAGGTATAATAATATACCTAGAGAACGTAGATATTGTAAACAGTGTAACTCCCCCTCTGCAGTAGAGGACGAATTTCATTTTTATTAGTCTGTTCTAAATTTCAAAATCTCTGATCACGTTTTATCAAAAGCTATTATTGGAAAAAAACATCTATGTTTAAAGCCGTTCAGTTATTGAGTGTCCATAATATTAAAGAATTGTGTATACTAGGAAAATTCATCTAAGAGGCAAACAAATTAAGGGTATTATATAATGGAATATGATTGTCTTCATTCTCTGTACATTGTTCATGATTTGTGTATAACATGTATTGCATACTGATGGGCCAATGGCCTAAAGTTCGAATAAAACTTGAAGAAAAAGCTTCAAATATTTTTCGGATCTATTGGTAAATACGTGCATTGACGCAGTAATTACGTTTAATGACCAGTTTTTGACGCTTCAACCTAAGGTCAATACATATATGCAAGTGTATATAAGTAATATTTGACCGAATGGCATTTCTTGAGTTTTATATTTCCATAGTCGAGTGTTTGAATGATTAATATATTAGCTTAGTTTCAGGTTGACATTAATTCAGTGTTGTTCCCTTATAATGATGCTAACTTGCACATGTGCTTTCCTGCGAGATGCATATCATGGTCCCGTGTGAATTCCTGAATTTTTCTAACTGCTTAACCATCAGGTTGATTTATATCTGGTTTCAAATTTCAACTAAACAGTAACAAATACTGTTTCAGTTCCGATTCCCTCGTGTCGTCATGCTCTTTCAAAACTGTATGCCTAGATAGTCTGTAACTCATTTTAACCATATTTACAGGGTAAACACTGCGTTCCATTGTTTACAGTTGCATCGTCACGGTTTTCAGTACTGTGATCTTAATATGCAGCTGTGTAGTTCATATTGGCTTACGGTGTCCATTACCAAATTTTAAAGGTGCAGAAGTAATGATTGATTCATTTATTGTATGTATATTCAAATAAAATCCGTCAATGGTTTGCAGTGGTTTAATGCAAGAGGTCGTTTGGCTATTTCGGTTCACAGTTTTGGAAAACCCTATAATTGGTTTCATTAACTTGGTTTATTAACAAGGCAATACATACTTTGTTCTTAATTATAATACGGTACATTCAAAATGTATTTTCAAACAAACAAAAGATAAAGATACCTCATGTGTGGTAACTTTGGTACGTGAGATGGCATGTTTTAAACTGCCCATAGCCCTTTTTAACCAACACTTTGTTACTTACAGCACCCCCTTAAGACTCTTTAGGGCATGAGCTTTAAAATTAAAAATTCCATTAAAGGGCTGCTTTATGTCCTAGCTATTGCTTTAATATAAAATGCATTAACTGACCAAATAAATGTAACAAAGACGTTCAATTAATGTGTATGTTATTTTCTCGTTAGACAGGATAGTTATGTAGATAACGTGAACTGTTTGGGGAGTGTTTCACCTACTTCAGGGTGGGTTGTATCCTAATAAACTGTGATACTATAAATAAAGGTGGCGCCAGGACTGCATCTCCCTGGGGGGG
>NW_018405634.1:58529-70479 GCF_002113885.1 Mizuhopecten yessoensis
GGGGGGGTTGAATGTTTTATAAATGTTGCAGTTATATGGTCATAGTGACGTATGTATCAATAAAAACTATCTTCAGTATTTATTCATCGATAAAAGGCACTCAATGTTGACGAGTGTTTTACTTTTTTATTCAGTTTGTTGAAGTCGAGCGTCGATGGCATACTTTATACATACACTTAACAGGAAATGGGATATACTTGAGACATCCCTAAATTGTTTATTTATTTTGTATCCGCTGGCATGGATTTGATTTATTCAGTTTTACGCCCTAATAACAGCTTAGGTTAATCGATGTGCCTCCATGCGTAAAGTGCATGTTTGCATGTCTGAAATACCACTTAAATACCACGCCGCAGGCACCCAGCACTGTATTCCACCAGGCCACATTATACTTACAAAGAAGTAACCAGTTGTTGACAAATTTATCAGGGAAGAACACCTAATAGTGTTTAGGGCGGTGGTATGTTCCGTCCTTGGGACAGAACATATTGCTTTCTTCAATTGGACGGAAGTTCGGCACCGAGGCTTAAACAAGATGAGGTATTGCAAGACAAGGTGTTAGGATACAGAACGGATATTACGAAGTAAAGAGGAAATATAAAAATCCAAAACGTGGCGAAAGCTGGGTTTATTTCTAGATGTGTATGAGCCCAAGTAAACAAAAATGATTTTTTTATCCAAAACATAACATGTCACTGAAGAGCACTTGGGTGAATATTTTGATCATTTCGTCAATTCATTGAAACCACTCTCTTTTGACACTGGACATATCACTAAATGTATCATTGCGTCGCTATATTTAATTGCAGCAAGATAATTTTGCTGTACAAGTTAATAATGATCAATAAAACGAAAATAACATACTCATTATATCAGCGCTGAAGCCCATTTGGTTTTGTTATCCCCAAAAAGTTGAAAAAACTATACGGCAAAACAAGAAGCACCCACAGAAATATAAGGCATCAACATTATTGTGCATTCTCGTTGAGAAATTCCAATGGGGAGTCGGACATCATCAGCATCGCACGAGAATCTACATGTCATCAAGCCAACATCACCTGGACATCGCACGAGAATCTACATGTCATCAAGCCAACATCACCTGGACATTGCAAGTCATTCCTCTTTATCTAATGTCATTGAACGGTGAAGAGCATGTCACTGTCCATCGGACATTTTGTTATATCTCAGGACATTGATATTCTGCCATATCGATGACCAAGTACTAGCTGAGCTTATAGCAACTGGCTATGAGTTATTCCACAATGCTAGACTCAACATACATGGTGGTGGGGTTGATGTTCTGTTTCAGAAAATGTGGGACATCTCTCTCCAGAACATGATGATGCAACCTCACGTTGAGCACATGACTTGTTTTTTTTATTGCTGGCGATAACTAATCATATTATGTGTCATTTACAGGCTTCCTCCATCTAAACATAACGGTTTCAGAAATGCCCTTGTTTTTTTTATAAAACATGTGAAAGAAGCTACACATTCCCACGGCCACACACCAGATGTGGTCATTCCAAGGGAAGATAGCTCGGTCATGCATGACGCAATTTTATAGATGGATATATGGCTTAATGTTCATAGAAGGATCTATAGATAAATGATGTAAAGGGAACCAATATGGTTATCATCTTGCTGTCGTACCAACGCTAAATTGAAATTAGCTAGATCGTGCAAGGAGGAGGTCACCTTCCGTAAATTCCGCAAAATTTCCACACAAGATGTCATCAATGACATGCGGTCTTCTTCTTTAGTCTACTGAAGGTGGAGTTCGTGATCTTGTTGTAGCGTATATATCCGGTATGGAAGCGCTGATAGAGAAACACGTATATCTACAGACATGGAACAATTCCGGCTAGTTAGTTCACTTCTCATTCAATCCAGGAAGGCTTATTTTTCGAAAAGAATCACATAATGTAGTGAGGACCATTAGCAGCCTTTTAGACGCACATAAACCATTATGTGTGAAAAAGACTTGTCCAACAAATTCAGTTACTACTTTCTGAATAAAATCAGCACGATCAGGAAAAATATTGGCGGAGTGCACTCTTCTGCTGACAATGATACCTCTGCCATGACTGCTGACATTACATTTGATAGAGAACCATTCGCAAAGCGCTCACCAACAACACATGACAAGTTATGCAATATCATTATGACCTCGCAATCGAAGTCCTGTGAGCTGGATCCGTTTCCCACAGAGCTACTTACGCAATGTCTTGCCGCACTGCTTCCGTTGATTACCTCAATCATGAAAATGATATTGGCTGACTCAAAAGTTCCATTGTGTTTCAAGAAGGCTCACATGAAACCACTGCTGAAGAAGCCTGAAATTCACAAAGAGGAACCGAGTAACTACGCCCACTATCAAATCTATCTTAAGTTTATAAACAACATAGCTTACATGATATAGACGTTTTCTTATATAACGTTAATATATGTTAAATTGGCTTACAATATGGATGGGGAAATTATTCAACAACATATGGGAAATTCAAAAATTGCAGAACATAGAAAAGATTAGTTTACATTGTTGTCGTTGTTTGATATATTCGATTGATGGTCGATGGTTTAGCTATGTCTAGTTCTAGTATCGAAGGGTTGATAGGTCGAATAACCAAAATTGTTCATGTGATGGTTCTTTCGTTTTCAGCTTGATAATTCGAAATTCAGTTATATAATTATAAACATATCGGTTAGAATGCTGATATTTTACCTGGATGTTTTTTCACGGCAGGTTCTACATATTTCACATCCGCTCTAAATAAAAACCTGACACGTGACATTTTATATCATCGCCAATCCATGTTAAGTAGGCGGGAAAGCAACCCGGTGGCCGTTTTGTCTATGTTTGTTCGTACTTTGGTGGCATCCTCTAAAGTATTGTCATCACTTATATAACAGGAAAACGACACTAACTACAGATAATACTAACAATTAACCAAAGACAAAATGAAAACAAGCATTACAATTAGTATATCAAACAAACACAGAAGCAAAACATTTTGTTTATTGTTTGGTTGTTTATTTTTCTGGCTATTCGAGATAATTGAAACTTAATAGTGTGAATGTGTCATCATTATAGAAATTAATTTTTTGTTCAATTCTCGCATAGTAGTAAATCTGAAGTGGCTGTGTTTATTCGAAAATTACCAATTCAACTAAAGTCCTTTGACTCAAAACAAAAGTGATTGAGCTCTGGTCCGGATATTACATCAGGCTGATAGTGACCTTAGCAGAAGATTATGTTATCGTACACAAATATTTTACAAGTCCCCACATGCTTCTATTTCCGCTTGTTGACAACCTGACCTGACGTCTCGACAATGACCTTCCTCTACATAGGTCGCCTGTGTTGGTTACGTAAACAGAACATTATCGTTCTTGTTACTGACCTGTCCTGCTTTACACCCACATGTACAACACCTGTCTGTGTGCTGTAAATTTGAGCTCACATAAAATAGTATCATACATTTTTCCCTTTCATAGTAGAAAATCGTATCTACATAGAGTCTGAAACGATCCTCTGATCATTCCATTTGAAAGCATGAACAACAATCCTAGTTTGGAAATAAATATTAATTAATTTTGGCGATCTTGTTTAAAAGATTGTTTAGTGAAAAGTTGTCGTAGGTATCACCAGTGCCCTAAGGTTCAAAATTTAGTTCGTTGATTGCGCTATCGACCTAACCATAAAGTCTGGTTCGTATTGTGAACTATCATTGTCAATACGAACATGTATAAAGTGTAGTTCGTATATGGAACACTCGTTCTCACCACAAAGTCTGGTTCGTATTGTGAAATGTCATTGTCAGTTCGAACAGTGCCCTGTGGTACATATAAAGTGTAGTTCGGTTATGGAACACTCGACCTCACCACAAAGTCTGAAATGTCATTGTCAGTACGAACAGTGCCCTGCGGTACATATAAAGTGTGGTTCGGTTATGGAACACTCGACCTCACCACAAAGTCTGGTTCGTATTGTGAAGTGTTATTGTCAGTACGAACAGTGCCATATGGTACATATAAAGTGTGGTTCGGTTATGGAACACTCGACCTCACCACAAAGTCTGGTTCGTATTGCGAAATGTCATTGTCAGTACGAACAGTGCCCTGCGGTACATATAAAGTGTAGTTCGGGTATGGAACACTCGACCTCACCACAAAGTCTGGTTCGTATTGTGAACTGTTATTGTCAGTACGAACAGTGCCCTGCGGTACATATAAAGTGTAGTTCGGTTATGGAACACTCGACCTCACCACAAAGTCTGGTGCGTATTGGGAAATGTCATTGTCAGTATGAACAGTGCCCTGTGGTACAGATAAAGTGTAGTTCGGTTATGGACCACTCGACCTCACCACAGAGTCTGGTTCGTATTGTGAAATGTCATTGGCAGTAATAATAGTGCCCTGTTGTACATATAAAGTGTAGTTCGTATATGGAACACTCGTTCTCACCACAAAGTCTGGTTCGTATTGTGAAATGTCATTGTCAGTAATAATAGTGCCCTGTGGTACATATAAAGTGTAGTTCGATTATTAAACACTCGGCACTTTGTGTCTTGTGGTAGAAATCAGTATTTTTGTTAACAATTAACGTCGGTATATTTTATACGTCCTCGGTCCTATGGACTTACTTCCAATGGCGGTCGATGGTAATTCTTTTCTTTTTTCATATTTGGAAAGATTTTCTATCACCGAAAGGTCAGTGAAACTAGTAGGATGTTGTCAATGGCTGCTAACGGATATCCTTATTACCTGAATGTTCTCGACAGTGTTGCTACAGTGTGTACACTCTATGAGTTAAGGTTCTAAATGGATTTCAGATTCTTTAAATATCCTACCTAATTTTGGCATGGTTTCTCTGGCTCGGTTTTAAACGTCTTCAAAAATGGTTATTCGTGCCTAAGAATTTGTCCTGAAGACGTGTTTCTAAAGTTCAGCACAACTAGCAGTTGACAAATTCAGATTTTGTTTTCTTCTTCAAATGTATTTAAATTTTCATTTGAGCTACAACCCCAAATTACAATGCTTAGACAACGCAATACCTAATATTAAGAACTAACTAACGTTCGATTTAAATTACATAAAAGCATAACCACTCTATCAAAATACAAAAACGAGTATAGCAGTTTAAACTAATGACGTTCTAGTCCTATACCACTCATTGCCATTTCTAACAAACCTGATGAAGTTCTGACGGTTGTCAGCACAATTATTGCGTGTTACATGACCAAAACATTATTTGCTAAAGTTTAACATTCCCGCATAAGGGTATCCAAAGTTAAATCAACATTAAATAAGAATGCCTCCCCAAATGCTCTCGATGTCGGGACGTTTTCGCCCACGTGACACACGAGTAACCTCGGAGAAACAAAGAACCATGTTTCCCTACCACAACGACGGTGATAAATGTTTAATATATTCCCAGAGGATGATACAAACAAGAGGCCCAGTGGACCTGCATCGCTCACCTGGTATAAATCTTACACTTGTAACCTTAAAAGTGATCTAAAATAAAGCTACAGGCAAAATATCAGTATTTATGATTAAAATTCATTCAAAAGGTCCATTTATTTATTTTTTAAACATTCCATCCCTGTGATTGAAAGTCGAACAAAGTCATTATGTTGAACAAATTCTATAGCCTTTCATCTCAGGATGCAATTTGCAAAGTATCAACATCCTGGGACCCATGGTTATTCAGAAGAGGTCGTTTAAAGATTTTAAACAAATTTGACTCCTGTGACCTTGAATATTAGTCAAAGTCATTCACTTTAACAAACATAGTAGTCCTTGATCCAGCATGCTACTGACCAAATAGCAACATCCTGAGCCTTTTGGTTATTCAGAACGAGTTGTTTAAATATTTTGAACATATTTGCTCCTTGTGACCTTGAATATGGGTGAAGGTCATGCAGTTGAAAAAACTTTGTAGCCTTTCATCTCAGAATGCTACTGGCCAAATATCATCACCCTGTGCATTTTGGTTATTCAAAAGAAGTTGTTTAATGTTTTTCACATATTTGACCCCTGTGACCTTGAATATAAGTGAAGGTCATTCATTTGAACAAACTTGGTAGCCCTTTACCCAAGCATGCTACTGACTAAATAGCAACATCCTGAGCCTTTTGGTTATTCAGAACGAGTTGTTTAAATCTTTTGAACATATTTGCTCCTTGGGACCTTGAATATGGGTGAAGGGCATGCAGTTGAAAAAACTTTGTAGCCTTTCATCTCAGAATGCTACTGGCCAAATATCATCAACCTGGGCATTTTGGTTATTAAGAAGAAGTCGTTTAAAGTAAAATATTGACGCCGGACGACGGACGGACGACGGACGGACTGACGACGGCCGCCGCGCTACGGCATAAGCTCACTTGGCACTTCGTGCCAGGTGAGCTAAAAATGCAACATGCATGTTATTGTGACGTCCATTTAAATTTTGTTTTCTTGGTCAGTAACATTTTATTAACATATGATTAACCTATTCGTACCAAGTGATTTTTATATCGTTCTCGTGCCCATTATTCATGTAAATGTCTGAAAAAATATGTCAGACTCGTTCAACGCGAAAACATCGATCATCATTTATTTATATATATTTAGTTATGTAACAGGGTTGATTTATTTGCTCAATTAAAAGTATGCATGTAAAGGTTATTGCATGGTTTTCGAGTAACAAGGGATTTATTACACCCGAGCGAAGCGAGGGTGTAATAAGTCCCGAGTGACGAGAAATCATGCAATAACTGGCTTACTGCATGCTTCCCAACTCGAACAAAACAGAAAAGTTGAGTAAAAAAATGTTCACCTGGACAATCTTTTTACCTCCCCTACACTGCAGATAATTTACATGTACCTGTGTGAGTGAGTACTAATCATAAAAAGGTAAGATTCTCAATAGCCCAGTCTGGGTGTATCCTTCATAATGGATACAAGTGTTTTTGGATCACTATCCAGGTCCAGTGTTAGGGAAGTTAAGGAGTGTCTGTTCAACAATTAGAACAAAATACGGGAAGCAATGTTGAATTTCTGACTACATTTTCAGTTTAATTTTCAAGATGTGGCAAAGGTACAGGATATTGAAACCATTTTCATGCATACAATGTAAGGGTTTAACAATCCATAAGGAATTCCAGTTCTTTCAATGATATTAATTTGAATGTGCAATTTTGTATAAAAGAACAGCTCCTAAAGATTATAAACTTTTAAAACTTTTCCAGGAAATGCTTATCCTCTCACGTGATTAGGAAATCTTTTTTGTGTTTTTCAATCATGAAATTAACATTTTTAACTTCATTTTCCCCCTTATTTTAAAATGTGTCAACTAAGTTTATTCTTTCCACTGTATTGACTTCATTGTTACTCACTGATTGATTATCTCCCCTTTCTTATAGCATTTGTGACCACAGTCCACTGGGCACACACCCTTTCATGGTCATGTAATCATGATTGGCCATGAAAGGGGATTATGTGTGCAGTGGACTGTGGTAACAAGTGATTTATTGCCCACACTTTTCCATTGTGAGAGGTGGGAAGTATGCAGTAAATTAATTCATGAATGGAATATTTGTAATAATGTCCGTGTTTATATAATTCACGACGCAAGACGTAATGTCTCATCTTTACGCTCCGCGCGGGATTTATTCGTGCGGGCGCGGCGCTTTGTTTGAACGTATATATGTACATGTATTGTGGCGTTTGAAATGTGAGTTGTGGTCAGTGACAGGTAAGACACGTGACGGACTTGACGGACTTTGACGAAGTTATTTGTTTGGTCGAAAGTTTGTGTCGTTAGTACTCGTGTAGGTTTGTTTAAGCTTTCGGTCACTTTTTGAAATTGATTTGAAAGGAGAACAGGTCGGAAGATTCAGCTTGATATTAATAGGTCTATTTTCGTTAAGTTGAAATGTTAGATGTTATTCTTATATCAATGAATAATTCCTTGTTGGAAAATGTAATAAATAAGTACCAGAAAGAGTTGTAATTTTATTATCTTAGTACTGGTCATTGAATTGTTGAGATTTGTAGATTGTATTTTACCCGAAGGTGACATATAATTATGCATGTAGAGCTTATACTATTTTTATTGTGTATTTCAGAATGTTTCTATTTATAAGCATTAAAATGCGATAGAACCGAACCCAGCGGCTTTGTCTTATTTTCGACAACTTCCCACCCGCTACAGTTATGCAATTTTTCAAAGGCATCAAATTTGCCTGCTTATACAACAGTAACAGTGCCTGAAATATGACTTTAATTGGTATGTAACACGTACGGGTTTTATTGGCGAGTTGTCGGAGTAGCCTAATCTCACAGTGGAAGGCTTCAGTAATAACATAACATATCAGCTTCCTTTCGAGAAACACTTTGACAGCCCCATGAGAGTGCGCATGCGTTAAAGATCATTACCGGTAGAAGATGTAGCAATAACGTCATTCGCAGATTATTTTGCCATGAACTATGTGAACTAAAAGAGAAAGGCACTGTTCGAAAGTTCGTGCTGTCGGGTCAGTAATTGTCTCTTGGATATATTAAGAGTGTAAGTGATTAGACTCGGGGTCATAACATATTTTATTTAATCACAGACAAAAACTAAACAAAAAGACTTCGAGACATTTTTACGTCAAAACCTTTCAAGTATTTCTTTGTGATTAAATCACATTCACTAAAGCCAGGCAGTACCAGATCCTGTATTTAATACAATGATAAGCCGAAACTCATCGGTTGCTATCTACAAATCAAACTCACGTATTAAAAACAAAGACTGGTTGCAAACATTTTAGCGTGATTTTACACTATGTTAACGTGACGTCCTATTCTGTGGTCGACATCGTTCTGTCCGCGATTATTGATCAGGTTTAAGTTTTCGGGATACAAATTGAACACTTTAATAAGGGGTGATGACTAGTTTTGTATTGTAGAATACATCTGATACATAAAAAGGACATTTGTATGTAGGAAATAAAAGCAATACCACCCATGAGTTTATCTGACGTCACAGACTGCGTCAGAAGAACACTTGTGGTCACGGTATTGCCAACGTATAACGTCTTATTTGTTCGGCTAATAAACTTATATAAATCATCCAAAACTCCATGAATAGGAATCAAAACAGCCTCAAAAATGATGGCAGCCATATAGTAAATGAATGGGAGCATTGCGGTCCCCTCGTTTTCACCACACGTCGTTTCAAAATACTTAAAATAATAATTACTTTGAATTGAATGATAAAAAAATAGGATTTCAGTAGTTATGCAACAATTAAATTATCTAGCTGGTGATCTTGTGTCATCCATTTAAAATACTTTATAAGTTGACTAGTGTCTCACGTTGTTGTTGGCGCGAGTCCCCCGTAAATAATTCGCATAAATTTATCTTACATACTTAATAGTTGACTGAAAAGGACACATTCTTTTTTGACAATATTTTAGACCTCTTTTTGAGGACTTGCATGATAACTATGACCTCAATGTCAAATAATTTTAGTTCGTGGAGAGTTTTTCAAAGATTGATAGAGAATGACGCAAGGGACCCTAGGAACGGTTATTGGCGGATGTGGCACATACGGCCACTGTTGAGAGCTGAAAAACAATTTATCATTAATCAAATATTGCAAAAAAAATGACAATGGAACAAAATAGTACAGAGCAATTACCTGAGTAATCGTTTTTTATTAGATTAAATAAATAGATGGACATATAAATAAACAAATGCTTGTGTTTGTATATATCAGCTATGAGACAAACATCCGGGCTGTTCCCTATATGTCCGTCAATCTGTAATCTTTTTGTACAGATTCTACTCCGACACCAGAAGCCGTCAATAAGCCGGCCAACTGTTGTTGTACCCAAGACGACCCTAGACAGTACTGACTGTTAGTTCTAAGCCAGCCAATATATCAGCTTGATTTACCTGCAACTACAAGTATATAGACTGAAGCCGGAGACAACAACTTCAGCGTTTATAGACATCAATTATCATGACTCTACCGGCAAATCTGTATGATTTTGTACATGAGGAACGTATAAACTATGTAACTAGAACTCAACGAAACGGGTATGGGCAATGTAAAATGTATCATATACAGTTAGTGTCCACAGGGTCTATTGTCACTGAAGTAGTATTAGGCCAGTTAAAGGTCCAAGCAATGTATGGTTTTTAGTTAATACCCAATAGGTCAAGTGATTTATCCATAAACATTGGGTAAACTAGTGTTGAACCACGAACAGGCTAGCTCTAGGTCCCGACCAGGTGTAATGTATAGTTAGAGCCGGTATCCATTGGATCTTGCTGTTAAACTGTTAAGGCAATTTCTAGATCAAGGCCTTGTCGGAAGCCATACATTCTATGCCTAACAGGTCTTGTGATTGAACAGCAATATGTCGATTCAGCCAATTAATCAGTAAATATTAGAGAAACAAAATGCATTTTAATGTCACCATTACTTGTATAGAGTAGATAAAGGACATTTCAAAGGCACGGCCATGAAAACGTTCATGCAATATATTCAGCAGTTTTCCACTCTGGTCATCCTTGATACTCCAGGGGTTACACTCACTTTCGCTCTCTGCACCTCTGGAATATATCGTAGCAAAATTGAAGGAACAAGAAGACTAGTTCGACCCTTTGATGTACATAAAAAGATTCTCGCGGTCACGTAACTGTAAAACTTGATTGACGTTGAAGACGTGTTTCTCCTTTGCCATCTTCATTGGACAGGTATCAGCCTAGCAAATGGTCAGGTATTTTTTTTACCCGAGACCAATCAAACAGCTGTCTTTGTGCCTTCAATTTTGCTATGACATATTCCAGGGGTGCAGAGAGCGAAAGAGAGCGTAATCAAGTATCAAGGATGCAATCTGGTTGGCAGTCATGTTACTTATACGGTACCATACAAACATATTCACCAAGGTTTACAAACAGTATAAGGCTCTTTATCTTCAGTACATATACTTCTAAAATGAAAGTAAAAACAATGGATAATATTAAAATTACATCACACACATTTTGCCACAGAGGCAATCAATCTATCAAAAGTATAATTCAATCAACTTTAATTGCAGTTATCACTTATACCATTGTCATTGCTTTGAAGGAATTTTGCTGTTTAGTAGCTGCAAGCATGGCATTTTCCATTGTCGCATTCATGCTATATAACTAAGTTTTATTGATGACATGTCATATTTTTGCACAAAGGTATCAAAATACGGAAATTTGCATACTAAAATGAGTATGATATATCACTTGTTACTTCATATCACAGATAACTGTATTTGCGGGCGAATGGGTCATGAATGCCCGATTGTACATAACCATTATCATTAATTGGCCATGCACTATTCTCCCGCTGTAGTCCTGGGTACACGCTGGGTTCTCCCTTTACGTGGGAGAATACACTGTGTGTGCCGTCTGCTATTTCTGGCTCGTTGTACGGCGGCATGCAGAGCCGTACCCTGTCCATGAGGTGACCAGGCCAAAATGCATTCTGATTCGTTGTACCATGTAACTGCTGGTATCTAATGGCCAAGTGACTGCAAAGAAACAATCAATAATCCCATTTAAACACTTACACGAGATAAACAACCAACCGTTCTAGTCTTTATACAAGTGCAGAAACATAAATCGGAGTTTAAACAAACAAACAATTAAGAATTCCGGCAAGTACAAAAACAACCAATTATTGTCTACAGACAAGTACACAGACAACCAATTATTGTCTACAGACAAGTACACAGACAACCAATTATTGTCTACAGACAAGTACACAAACAACCAATCATTGTCTACAGACAAGTACAGAGACAACCAATTATTGTATACAGACAAGTACACAGACAACCAATTATTGTCTACAGACAAGTACACAGACAACCAATTATTGTCTACAGACAAGTACACAGACAACCAATTATTGTCTACAGACAAGTACACA
>NW_018405634.1:71002-99907 GCF_002113885.1 Mizuhopecten yessoensis
ATTGTCTACAGACAAGTACACAAACAACCAATTATTGTCTACAGACAAGTACACAGAAAACCATTAATTGTCTACAGACAAGTACACAAACAACCAATTAATGTCTACAGACAAGTACACAAACAACCAATTATTGTCTATAGACAAGTACACAGACAACCAATTATTGTCTGCAGACAAGTACACAGACAACCAATTATTCTCTCCAGACTAGTACACAGACAACCAATTATTGTCTACAGACAAGTACACAAACAACCAATTATTGTCTACAGACAAGTACACAGACAACCAGTTATTGTCTACAGACAAGTACACAGACAACCTATTATTGTCTACAGACAAGTACACAAGCAACCAATTATTGTCTACAGACAAGTACACAGATAACCAATTATTGTCTGCACACAAGTACACAGACACCCAATTATTCTCTCCAGACAAGTACACAGACAACCAACTATTGTCTACAGACAAGTACACAAACAAACAATTATTGTCTACAGACAAGTACACAGACTAACAATTATTGTCTACAGACAAGTACACAGATAACCAATTATTGTCTGCACACAAGTACACAGACACCCAATTATTCTCTCCAGACAAGTACACAGACAACCAACTATTGTCTACAGACAAGTACACAGACAACCTATTATTGTCTACAGACAAGTACACAAGCAACCAATTATTGTCTACAGACAAGTACACAGACTAACAATTATTGTCTACAGACAAGTACACAGACAAACAATGATTGTCTACAGACAAGTACACAGACAACCAATGATTGTCTACAGACAAGTACACAGACAACCAGTTATTGTCTACAGACAAGTACACAGACAACCAATTATTGTCTGCACACAAGTACACAGACAACCAATTATTCTCTCCAGACAAGTACACAGACAACCAATTATTGTCTACAGACAAGTACACAAGCAACCAATTATTGTCTACAGACAAGTACACAGACAACCAGTTATTGTCTACAGACAAGTACACAGACAAACAATTATTGTCTACAGACAAGTACACAAACAACCAATTATTGTCTACAGACAAGTACACAAGTACACAAACTTACAAACATGTATCATAGGTAACATATAAATATACAAATAACCAATCAGAATTTACAGACAAATATTACAACTACAAGAGGATACCAAAGTATCAACCAAACCCGAAATTCGAACACAAAAACCGGGTATTTAGCTTACACTTGTAATCTTAAAAGTGGACTACAATACAGCTAAAGGCAAAATATCAGTGTTTGATTCAAACGAATCTGGGCATTTCGGTTATTCAGAAAAAGTTGTTTAAGTTTTAAACATATTTGACCCCTGTGATCTTGAATACCAGTGAAGGTCATTTATTTGAACAGACTTGGTAGCCCTTCATCCCAGCATGCTACTGGCCAAATATCATCACTCTGGGCATTTTGGTTATTCAGGAGAAGCTGATTAAAGTTTTTAACATACATGTATTTGTCTCCTGTGACCTGGAATATAGGTGAAGGTCATTTATTTTAATAAACTTGCTAGCCCTTCATCCCAGTTTGCTTCTGGCCAAATATCATCACCCTAGGCCTTGCGGTTATTAAGAAGAAGTTGTTTAAAATAAAATATTGACGCCGGACGCCGGACGCCGGACGCCGGACGCCGGACGGACGACGGACGACGCACCACGGCATAAGCTCACTTCGCCCTTCGGGCTAGGTGAGTTAAAAACGTAGGAAGGAGAATTAGGCCAGATATCCTGGAAGGATAAAGTCTTCAGCTTTATCGTTGACAATCGCCAACGAAACAACAGCACACACTAATGAGCATAATTCAACTTCGACCTCAAAATGTCACAAGGAAGTAGCTTATTTCCAAGACCTCAAAATGTCACAAGGAAGTAGCTTATTTCCAAGACCACAAGATGTCACAAGGATGTAGCTTATTTCCCAAGACCTCAAAATGTCACAAGGAAGTAGCTTATTTCCAAGACCTCAAGATGTCACAAGGAAGTAGCTTATTTCCAAGACCTCAAAATGTCACAAGGAAGTAGCTTATTTCCCAAGACATCAAAATGTCACAAGGAAGTAGCTTATTTCCCCAAAACATCAAGATGTCAACCATAGAACTTGTTCATAATCTTTATCCCTAACATCTTGTAAGTTTGGCCGTCAGCAGTCGACATCTATCACGGAAATCATGATATTCGGAGCAAGCTCGTGAATACCGAATCAAATTCCACATGTAAATAGCATAGGTTGGAGAAGGAGGAATGTTGTGATCAAGAAAGGGAAATTCATGATAGGGATCCGAAATTTGGCCTTGATAGAGGAGTCAGTAGTGTCCTTGAGAGTTCAAGCTCAGATGGGTATATATGATGGATGTGGTCAATAAATTTATAGTTGTTAAGAGTGAGTAAAGAATAATAACAGTGCGGTAAGTACAATTGTAAATTCCCCATTTTGAAATGGAAATGAAATATGACCAGTCTGAAACATCAAACAAATCAATCAAATCACCCGTTTTAGCGGCTGACTTGATATATCATGTTCGTTGACTGTAAGAATGATCCTATTTTTTATGATTGACTTATCAACCAACGTTGTGTACCGTACGTCTAAGGTCTTTATACAATACTGCAGTTCCATGTCTACCGATGCACGTGACATCCTCCGTTTCGATCTCACAATATCAATAGGTTCGACAGCTATATATCATACGATATACAAGGACAGTATATCAACAACAATTCACATCTGTCGTGTGCTTGTATTTCTTGGGGAATCTATGCATGTAGTTTTTGACCAGACAATACAACTTAAAGTAGTAGCCTTGTTATACAGTCAGAACGATCTGAAGAATTCTAACATATAAAAATCTTCTGACATGTTTATGACGTAAACTAGACCCCTGATCAGTCGGGAAGAACCCCGCGAAGAACATGTCGTAAACTATCACCACATGAAAAAATTACGTGTCAGAAGACGGGAAGATGAGGTGGAAACAAGACATTAAACCAGCGTACTAATCATTGATATCTATATCTATATATATATATATTGGTATGTTTTAAAGAAAAACATGTTCTTGAAGTAAAGTAACAAAATCTACTTTACTTTAATAATGTTAACATACAGTTTAATGTTGGTAAAAATCAAATTTTAAATGACTGAATCATTCAAATACTTGTCTACTGTAAAGTTCTGTTTTTTCACGGTCCCTCTTTTTTGCATATTCGCTAAAATAGCCAATTTTGTTGTATTAGTAATTCGCGAATTTCAAGTCCATAGGCACACTGTGCTGAGGTAAAAATGGATTATTTTCGTTCGAATTTCGCCAGATATCAGTTTCATAGCAGAAAAATGATCAGGGGAAAAACCGTGCAGGTTAGAACCCCGCGAAAAATACAGCATTTACAGTATAGAAATATCAGCGTACAGTGGATTCTTAGGCCTGCAATAAAAGTATTGAATTATAATTCAAATTTGACCAAAAAAATATATATTTCTCTACAATTTATGATGATCAATAGCAACGTATTGTGTCAATTAAAAAACAGACGGAAAAACAGACAAGAAGATTACTAAAAGACACGTGATATTCTCCTACTGCAATACGTATACCCTAATGAAGCTTTTTACCAGCGACTGTATAAAAAAAAAAAAAAAAAAAAAAAAAAATAACCCGATCACCATACAGAGCTACAGTCTAAACCAACACCTGAAATAACCGTTTATATAAATTATACCAAATACACATATATCTAACTGCTTCACGCAAATAGTTTCCTACACATTATTGAGCAGAAGTTTTCATATACCAAATTCCAGTCTGACTGAGTCAATGAATAGTTCTTTCAGAAATATTTGCTGAAAACCATCAAAGTGTGTTAAAGTTGTTGTGAGGGTTGAAAATACCTGCTAGAACTGGAGTAAAGACACTTAGTGTGAGCAGTATGACTATAGATCGCAAAGATAATTTTGTTGTACTAAAATAAAACGCTTTTTGAACATCAAAAACTAACGATGCATATTAATGTAGAAAGGTGCGCATCAGAATCTTCCCAGTGACATTTATTACTGGGGTAAATCTCATTTAAAGGTGATGACGGCAGGGACATTTATGAATGGAGTAAATCTAGTTTACAGGTGATGACAGCAGGGACATTTATCACTAGGGTAAATCTTGTGTACAGGGAATGACAGCTGGGACATTTATGACTGGGGTAAATCTAGTTTACAGGTGATGACAGAAGGGACATTTATCACTGGGGTAAATCTAGTTTACAGGTGATGACAGAAGGGACATTAATCACTGTGGTAAATCTAGTTTACATGTGATGACAGAAGGGACATTTATCACTGGGGTAAATCTAGTTTACAGGTGATGACAGAAGGGACATTTATCACTGGGATAAATCTAGTTTACAGGTGATGACAGAAGGGACATTTATCACTGGGAAAAATCTAGTTTACAGGTGATGACAGCAGGGACATTTATTGCTTGGGTACATCTAGTTTACAGGTGTTGACAGAAGGGACATTAATCACTGGGGTAAATCTAGTTAACAGGTGATGACAGAAGGGACATTTATCACTGGGGTAAATCTAGTTTAAAGGGGATGATAGGAGGGACATTTATCACTGGGGTAAATCTAGTTTACAGGTGATGACAGAAGGGACATTTATCACTGGTGTAAAACTAAACTACAGGTGATGACAGAAGGGACATTTATCACTGGGGTAAATCTAGTTTACAGGTGATGACAGAAGGGACATTTATCATAGGGGTAAATCTTGTGTACAGGGAATGACAGCGGGGACATTTATCACTGAGGTAAATCTAGTTTACAGGTGATGACAGCAGGGACATTTATCACTGAGGTAAATCTAGTTTACAGGTGATGACAGCAGGGACATTTATCACTGAGGTACATCTAGTTTACAGGGGATGACAGCAGGGACATTTATCACTGGGGAAAATCTAGTTAACAGGTGATGATAGGAGGGACATTTATCACTGGGGTAAATCTAGTTTACAGGTGATGACAGCAGGGACATTTATCACTTGGGTAAATCTCGTTCACATGTGATGATAGCGAGGACATTTATCACTGGAATGGAATGAAAGAACAGCTGGAGTCTGGAAGACAAGGCGAGAGGATTTTACGAAAAAGGAAAAGAATGAGGCATGAGTTTCAAGGAAAGTTGGGATGAAGTAGGAAAAGACAACAGTAGGAGTAAGGGATGGGAAAATTGGATGAGGAGGGGAGGAAAGGTAGGAAAGGAGGGAGAATCTGGAGACAGGGGAAATGAGGAATTCATAGTGATCAAAGGAAAGGATGTGAAAGAAAGAAAGGAACGAGACTGGAAGGTCAGAAGATAGACTTTCTATGAGAAAATTTGCAGATTGAAAAATAATGAGGCAAGAAGGCTAGGGGACATTCAGAGGGAAAATGATTATGAGATGCCTGAGGCAGAGAGTTAGAAGAAAAGACAGAAAGATTAGTGAAAGGTCAGAGGAGAATGTCAATAGGCAGTGGGGGCAGAAGAGGAAATACAGAGAGAGAATGGTTGGGGAATTTCAGAGGAGGGAGGGTCAGAGGCACAAGAGATAAAGGAAAGTTAGAATTAAAAGGGTTATGGGAAATTTAAGGATAGAAGGGTTCGGAGTTGAAAACAGGAGGGTTTGGGGAAGGTAAGAAGCAGGAGGATAAAGAAAAATAAATAAGAAGCTGGAGGGTTAGGGGAAGGTCAGAAGCAGGAAGATTAAGAAAAAGAAAAAAAAAGAAGCTGGGGAAAATAATTATATGTATGGGTGTGTGAAAAAGGAGGGTGAATAATGGGTAATGATGTGAGGAGGTTAATAAAAGGGTTATTGGAAATGCAGTAGTACGAAGTGACAGGGATATAACAATAAGGACAATGAGGGAGGTGAAAGAAGGTTAGGGGAATGGGAAGGATTAGGGGTAAGGATAGGGTGAGGGATAAAGGGGGTAAGGGTAGGAGGAAAGGAGGTGCAAGTGGGGAAGCCAAGTATTTACAAACACAAAATAAGACAGCAAGTGAGAATTATATGGAAACAGAAGTGCATAAATTTAAAAAATCCTTGTAATACCAATTTAAAAAAATAATATTGACAATGATTCTTACCAGAACGGTGTAGAAACAATGGGTCACTTTATTTACAGCAGACAAAAGTGATTAAATTACAAGGACACAAACCTCTCTTTTAACAAAACTAACGTTTCAACAGCAAAATCTAAAGGCAGATATGGGAGAAAATTCTGAAATCCATCATGGACTCAAGATCTTTTCTGTGAAAAAGATCCAAAACTTGAAAAGATAACAACATAGGTACATTTGACAAAAACCCATATTGTTGATACTTCTTTTTCTTGGAGACAGTGTTATCCTATCTGGTTTCTTGTTGCTTTCCCAGTTAAAGGAAATTTGCCAAACTCTGTTTAATCTTTGGAGCTAAACTTGTAATAATTATATTCTTGAGGTCAAGATGTACCACAATCATTTCAGTTTACTCCAGATTATCCTTGAGATCTAGATTTGATACAAGTCTTAACATTCCTTTACATCATTGTACAAAGTATTAGTTACAAGAATCAATCAATCATTAACTTGTGAATGGAAAGGGCTTACAAAAGTCTTCTCATTTTGTACATTTACTTGTAACAATAAACTAGATTTGAAAAAAGATGAAATTACCTTGTGAGTTTGTCATACTCCTCAAATGTCATCCAGCAGTCAACACGCCGCCTGATGACTGCTTTGCCTGTAGACAGGTTCTCCTTGGTACCAGTGGCCGCCACAGACGAACGCTGGGGATACTTGTGACGGCTGTCAATGAGCAGTTTACCGCTACGTGACCTACGAACTTTATCCTTGTGCTTGACCTCTATTGGCGTTCGGGGTCGCTTTGGAGGGTCTGCGTGGTGACTAGACAAAAGAGGTGCACCAGGCGTCTTGACACGTCTCTCTATGGAAACTCTAGGGTGGTCAGGAGGGTGAAGCAGCACTGGAAAGGAATAAGACACATGTAGCTATACAACACTGTGTCATATCTTACACCTAATTAGGAACGGATATATTTCAAATTAACTCTCAGTACATTTACACTTCTTTCTACATTTCGACTCTAATCAACTAAATTATGTAAATAACTAATAATTATCTCTGTCCCACTGCATGCAAAACACAAGAAATATATGCTGCAGATTTTCATACATAGTCTCTCTCCTCCCCTTAATTTTGTTTTGGATATAGCTGTAGCAAAATTGAGCCAGAGCCCAGTTCATTAGAGCAACAGTATTACAACCTAAGGTCCAGGGTTTGGATCCCAGTCGAGGTCTGCATAACTTCTACACTCAAAACACTGCTGTTGATTATATTTTGTTCATTTGATCTTTATTATTTTTCAAAAAATCCCTCAGGATAAGGTTTTCTTTTCAAACATGATCTATCAAAACAAGTTTCTAATGTATTATGTTACAGATTTTGGTAGTGGTAAATTTAGACTTTAATCCTTTCACCACTGCAAACCATAAAGGATTCATCCAGATTAATGTATGGTAGATTATACTAAAGTTACATACAGTAGGGGTGAAAGGGTTAAGTACATACCACTTTCCAGCAGGGGTTTACTGAGGGTGATGTCCCCCTCCTGTATATTATTTAAGTACATACCTCTCTCTAGCAGGGCTTTACTGAGGGAGATGTCCCCTTCTGTATATTATTGAAGTACATACCTCTCTCTAGCAGGGCTTTACTGAGGATGATGTCCCCTCCTGTATATTATTGAAGTACATGTACCTCTCTCTAGCAGGGCTTTACTGAGGGTGATGTCCCCCTCCTGTATATTATTTAAGTACAGACCTCTCTCTAGCAGGGCTTTACTGAGGGTGATGTCCCCCTCCTGAATATAATTTAAGTACATACCTCTCTCTAGCAGGGCTTTACTGAGTGTGATGTCCCCTCCTGTATATTATTGAAGTACATGTACCTCTCTCTAGCAAGGCTTTACTGAGGGTGATGTCCCCTCCTGTATATTATTGAAGTACATGTACCTCTCTCTAGCAAGGCTTTACTGAGGGTGATGTCCCCCTCCTGTATATTATTTAAGTACATACCTCTCTCTAGCAGGGCTTTACCGAGGGTGATGTCCCCTCCTGGATATTATTGAAGTACATACCTCTCTCTAGCAGGGCTTTACTGAGGATGATGTCCCCTCCTGTATATTATTGAAGTACATGTACCTCTCTCTAGCAGGGCTTTACTGAGGGTGATGTCCCCTCCTGTATATAATTGAAGTACATACCTCTCTCTAGCAGTGCTTTACTGAGGGTGATATCCCCTCCTGTATATTATTGAAGTACATACCTCTCTCTAGCAGGGCTTTACTGAGGGTGATGTTCCCTCCTGTATATAATTGAAGTACATACCTCTCTCTAGCAGAGCTTTACTGAGGGTGATGTCCCCTCCTGTATATTATTGCAGTACATACCTCTCTCTAGCAGGGCTTTACTGAGGATGATGTCCCCTCCTGTATATTATTGAAGTACATGTACCTCTCTTTAGCAGGGCTTTACTGAGGGTGATGTCCCCTCCTGTATATTATTGAAGTATATGTACCTCTCTCTAGCAGGGCTTTACTGAGGGTGATGTCCCCCTCCTGTTTATTATTGAAGTACATACCTCTCTCTAGCAGGGCTTTACTGAGGGTAGTGCTCTGCACCTGACACATGCGCGTGATCTCGTAATACTCTTTCAGTTTGAGTTGCCTGTACTTGTCAATCATAGAGGCAGTTTCCCCCTGTAGAGTGGACTTCATACAGTGGTTGTCAATGGCACGATCACCAATCTTAATGATTCCTGGGGGCGTGTCTTCTTGGATCTTCTTTGGGGACTGTCAACACAAACACATCACAACTGATACCAGAGACAAATACTATTTCACTACCTGTCATATATCAATAAACAATTGAACACAATCTGAAATAATAATACAATTAAGACCATACTATGACAAAATAATAATAACAGATGGCTGTATTTCTTATTTGTCATCATATTTTAATCAGGTATCTATTATCAAATGTTATTTGGCAAGATAAATACCAATTCAAATGTCAGTTTTATCTAATGATAATGACCAATTAACATATATTTAATTTGCTGAAACTAGCATTGCCTTATTGATTTTCTTGCTGTTTATAATTCAGATGCTACCTTTATATCAAAAATTATATTAAAAATGCTGTATTGATAAAATCAATGATTTTAAAAAAAACACTCTGTTACCATACCACCACCAGACTATTACAAGTACGTATCTTATGAATATATACCTGTACTTACAACCCTGTCATTGACACCATCTGTTGATTAAACATATCCTCTAACCTTATCACAGTACAACACCCATATACTCTTCCACACAATTTAAAAAAAACTACAACAGGTAAACACTCTCCTCTTTGAAATCCAATGGTTCCTCTTTTGATATAAAAAAGAATCTATTCTACCCCCTTGGAATGTGCCATGACAAATAGATAGCTACTGTATAGCACCTGTTTAGCCATTTGATTGGTTAAGACATAAAAGAAAAGTATGTATGTCTGTATGATTCCTTTATCTTATATGAAAAAGACCAAAGGAATGTATGCCTGTATGATTTTTCTATCTTGTATGAAAAAGACCAAAGGTATGTATGTCTGCATAATTAATTTATCTTGTATAAAAAAGACCAAAAGTATGTATGTCTGCATGATTCCTTTTTCTCGCACCTCAGACAGAGATATCCCACGTCATACCCAATGCCGATCTGTCTTGTACCTTTACGTGACATTTCACAGAATTTTTACACTGCAATGTATTCATCCGCTCATTAACTGCTTAAAATTGACAATTTGCATTATAAATGTTCTGTTTTGTCGTTATATGTATAGTTTTGATGTTGTTAGATATTTGATGTTGTAGATAAAATATAATCTACACTGTGAAATACTTTAAAATCTATGTAAGGACGGACTACATTTTTACGCGGAAGCATTCAAATGTAGCTTTAGTAGTGAAGAGATCCTTATCATTTGAAGCCCAAGGCGGGATACTTGTAGTTTTTAGAAAAACTGAAACGTTCTTTTCGAACTAAAAGGTGCGAGAAAAAAATCAATTACCTGTAACTGAGCGAGATCGGGTAATCTCAGTTTCGGGCAAGATTCTGTAACATCCCAACCTCGGCTTACACCTCAGATGGGATTTTGTTACAGAATCTTAACCCTCGACTAAGATTAGCCGATCTCGCTCAGTTACAGGTAAAAGAATGTATTAATCTTGTATAGAAAAGACCAAAAGTATGTTGTCTGCCTGATTCCTTTATCTTGTATGAAAAAGACCAAATTAATAATAATAATTTGAGGTTCTTATAATTATACTGCTTTATCACAACCTATTTTTTAGGTTGTCTCAAAGCGGTTCACAAATTATTATCCGTGGTAATAGGGCCTTTGCACCCAGCCAATAGCATACAGCCGGTGCTGCCATTTCGGCGTTCACAGCTAGCATTCAACAATTCTAGCACTGCTCAACCACGTACCCATTTACAGCTGAGTAGACTGGAACAAGCGGAGTAAAGTATCTTGCTGAAGGATACAACCATGTGCCGTGACGTGACCCAAACCTGCAACCCTTCGATCACAAGCCCTGCATCCTACAACTAGACTACCGTGCCTCCAAACATACATACCAGAGGGTATGTATGTCTGTATGATTCCTTTATCTTGTATGAAAGAGACCAAAAGTATGTATGTCTGTATGATTCCATAGCAGTATCTGAACTAGTCCACCTGTAGAATCATACAGAGCCTTCAATTTTGTCATGGCACTTTCCAAGGGTATAGGGTGGAACTCTTTGATTCCAATTTGAGAAGATATACTTTGTACCATCACCACTTTAAGTACACCAATGCCACATTAGAAACTTACATGACATTGTACAGTGAACATGTTGTCAGTAGTTATATAGATTATACCCATTTACTAGGTTAGACTATATTAGATGTACACAATATGACATGACTATATAAAATAACTTCCATCCTGTACCCTAGAGAAAACCTTACCTTCAAAATGTCATATCACACCTCAGCCAAATGCTTGTATATTTTGTAATTTTAGAAAAACTAAAAAACCCACAACAACCCAAATTCTTAGTGTGACAAATACCAAGGCTAACAACACAGGCTGCCTGAGTACACGACTTTACCAAAGGGTCCTCCAATTCCAGGTCCGACAAAACAAGGTCATCAGATCGAGGCTTTAAATCCTCTAGTCTTAGTACCTCCTGACAATACCACAGTTACATACAATACTGTTAATTCTATATCTTAAGTATACCTGGAGTCTCTTATAGAAACAATGATATATATTATAAATCACGTTTACCAAAACATTATAATTTATATAATTACCTATACAAACAGTGATATTATAGAAATCACTTGTACGTATACATTAATTATATAGGCACACATACAATACTAGTATAAATCACTTTTACACATACATTATATATATATAAATAACTTTTACAAATGACATGTGCATAATTCCAAATCAGATTAACAATTATGTAATCTACAATCAAACACACACACAGGTAATCCCACATCTAACTGACACACAGGTAATCCCACTTCTGACTTACACACAGAAAATCCCACATTCCCAACACACAGGTAATCCCACATCTGACTTACACACAGGTAATCCCACATCTAACTGACAAACAGGTAATCCCACAGGTAATTATCAAACGTCTGACTTGTATAGCAAAGGTGATCACAGGTAATCAATTATCTTTCAACTACTGGTGATTCTTTGTACGTTACTAGTGCAATTGTGTGATTTTTTTTTCATACTTTACCAGTAAGAAACACTGGTCAACTTTGACTTACCATTTTGTGTGTTTGGCTTGAACCCTTTAGGGCTTCCCTGTCTCGCTTTCGCAAATCTACCATAGCTTCATCAGACTTGAGCACCATTTGTTCAGGGCGGGTATCGATATCTGGGGGATGGAGGAACTGGGGAGTGCTACTGCGACTCTGGGTGAGGACAGTGTGAGTGCTTCCCTGGCCACTCTCCTTACCCGAGTCTATCCTCTTCTTTCCTCCATCCGCATCCCCCTCAACTGTGGCAGTTTGACCCTCTAGCTTTGATTGGTCAGTTCCGACTGAGCCCTGACCAGCTGACTTGGCAGACTTCGGGGCAGATCGTGCACTGGACTTGGCAGATTTCGGACCAGACACCACAGTGCCTTTGGTGAGGTCAGACACTTCATGCTCTGGGCCAGTCTCCAACACTGGTGACCCTGGCACAAAAACAGCAGAAGGGAGGTAACTCCATGACAACCTTGATTAGTCAACCATGTTATACACATGCAGTTATGGGGTTTATAAAGATACTATGTACATGGACAGCAAACACAATGGGTTTTAATTTTTTTTTCATACTGTTAAGCTCATAGTTTAATTCATATATATTCATCAATGAACCTATTATCAAGGAAAACAATAAAAGCTGATCATGTAATATCTTGTAAAATTGTGGAGTTGTTTTTCTGTGATTATTTGTTAAATTGCTCATACAAATTAATATTTGTTATTATCGTTCTTGATTATCATTATAAAGTTATGTACTGCTACTGTGTATTTATGCAGTCCAAAAAGCAAGCTGATCCTGTCAACTCATATACTAGATGTGGACTAAAATGTACCTTCGCAGTGTGAATAAAACAGGGTCCTGATTAGTGTGACACTATGATGCACTGAGTATGCATTTATATTGTGTGACAAAACAGGGCCTTGAAAGCCATTTTTATGCTCTGGGCATATGGTAATATAATTATATATGGTAGTCGGCCAGTGTATGATCTGAAGTGGCTGTCCATAGGATATTGGAATCTGATTTTTTGGCATACATGTTTATCATTGTAATGATAATGACACCTGTATACCTGCATGAGAATTGGTCCCTTTAGATGACAGCGATGTTGTTTCCCTCGATAGTTCCTTGCGTCTGTTCTCACGGCGTTCTCGACGCCAACTGTCAAGTCCTCGCGCCAGCTCCTTGTAATCCAGCTCCTCATCAAAGTTTTCATCAAGGGATAGAATCAGGTCCTCCAGTAGGGGCTCAGACAGTGGAACTTTGGACTGTAACCATAAATAGGACAATGGAAACTTGATCAGGAGAACCTCTTCTGCTGCTCTAGTATAAAATAGTAGGTCAGATTTCCTAATATCACCAGAAATGTATCCATTCACGATCATAAAAATGTTATAAACAGGTTTAAATATCAATCAAGCTAATTAGATAAATACTACTGTAGTAGAACACCAAGGAAATAATGCTGTGAATTAATTACAGGTGTATGTGTGTCATTAGAGGAGGGGTGTATGTGTGTCATTGGAGGAGGGGTGTATGTGTGTCATTGGAGGAGGGGTGTTGTGTGTCATTGTAGGAGGGGTTTTGTGTGTCATTGGAGGAGGGGTGGATGTGTGTCATTGTAGGAGGGGTGTTGTGTGGCATTGGAGGAGGGGTGTATGTGTGTCATTTGAGGAGGGGTGTTGTGTGTCATTGGAGGAGGGCTGTTGTGTGTCATTGTAGGAGGGGTGTTGTGTGTCATTGTAGTAGGGGTGTTGTGTGTCATTGGGGGAGGGGTGTTATGTGTCATTGGAGGAGGGGTGTTGTGTGTCTATCCCGGGGTGTTGTGTGTCATTGGAGGAGGGGTGGATGTGTGTCATTGTAGGAGGGGTGTTGTGTGTCATTGTAGTAGGGGTGTTGTGTGTCATTGGGGGAGGGGTGTCGTGGGTCATTGTAGGAGGGGTGTTGTGTGTCATTGTAGTAGGGGTGTTGTGTGTCATTGGGGGAGGGGTGTCGTGTGTCATTGTAGGAGGGGTGTTGTGTGTCATTGTAGTAGGGGTGTTGTGTGTCATTGGGGGAGGGGTGTCGTGGGTCATTGTAGGAGGGGTGTTGTGTGTCATTGTAGTAGGGGTGTTGTGTGTCATTGGGGGAGGGGTGTCGTGTGTCATTGTAGGAGGGGGGTTGTGTGTCATTGGAGGAGGGGTTTTTGTGTGTCATTGGAGGAGGGGTGTTGTGGGTCAGTGGAGGAGGGGTGTTGTGTGTCATTGGAGCAGGGGTGTATGTGTGTCATTGGAGGAAGGTTGTTGTGTGTCATTGGAGGAGGGGTGTTGTGGGTCAGTGGAGGAGGGGTGTTGTGTGTCATTGTAGGAAGGGTGTTGTGTGTCATTGTAGCTAATTAGATAAATACTACTGTAGTAGAACACCAAGGAAATAATGCTGTGAATTAACTCGAGGTGTATGTGTGTCATTAGAGGAGGGGTGTCTGTGTGTCCTTGGAGGAGGGGTGTATGTGTGTCATTGGAGGAAGGTTGTTGTGTGTCATTGGAGGAGGGGAGTTGTGTGTCATTGGAGGAGGGGTGGATGGGTGTCATTGGAGGAGGGGTGTTGTGTGTCTATCCCGGGGTGTTGTGTGTCATTGGAGGAGGGGTGTTGGGTGTCATTGGAGGAGGGGTGTTGTGTGTCCTTGGAGGAGGGGTGTATGTGTGTCATTGGAGGAGGGGGGTTGTGTGTCATTGGAGGAGGGGTGTTGTGGGTCAGTGGAGGAGGGGTGTTGTGTGTCATTGTAGGAGGGGTGTTGTGTGGCATTGGAGGAGGGGTGTATGTGTGTCATTGGAGGGGGGGTGTTGTGTGTCATTGGAGGAGGGGTGTTGTGTGTCATTGTTGGAGGGGTGTTGTGTGTCATTGGAGGAGGGGTGTTGTGTGTCATTGGAGGAGGGGTGTTGTGTGTCATTGGAGGAGGGGTGTTGTGTGTCATTGGAGGAGGGGTGTCGTGGCAAAGAGATTCACGTTGTTGCATGCTTTTTGGGGGAGATAAAAGCTGATTTCATAATCACAATTGTTTATTAGAAAACGAAATGCATACATACTTGTCGAATAGATTTCCTGAATTCATCCCGAGACAACCTCCAGTTCTTGTCCTTGTCTGTTTGTGTAAACAAATCTATCAGTCTCATTTTGTTCCGTTTAAGAAATAGGTCCAATATACGGATACCAAGTGGTGAGGGGACCTTGACACAGGGAACACTCTTGATTTCAGCACTAATGGGGGTCTCTGGGGGAGGAGCCATCTCCACCTCTTTTGGCATCCTCTCTTGCTCCATACGTCGCAGAACACGCTTCTCCAAGGCAGTTTTCTTTGGCTTATTTCTCAACCAGTCTTCACTGAGTCCCATGTTTTCTATGTTATTTCGAAACTTCTGTCTTTCTTGGATCCATTTTTTGTATTGAAACTCTTTATCTTTTTCAACTTCTCTCTGAATTTCCTCTCGGTCATACTCAAGTTTATCCACTAAGGGCTCAGGAGGTTTCACCACAGTATTGATAATAAGTGGGGCAGGTTTAGGTTTCTGGTTTAAGTAACATCCCAGTCGGTGTCTCATCTTTGTTTCCATTGGAGGAGCAACAATGACCCTCTTTCTGCTGAGTGGGCCACCAAATATCTTCACTGCAGCCTTATAATGCTTGACATGTGGCAGGTCCCTGTGCTTGAATAGACCCATACGCTCATCCTCTGGGATGTGGTCAAGGTTGTATTCATCAAACAACCGATCAAGGGGGAAGCTGATATCTGAATCCATGGCGTCCAGCGCCCCACCCCTATGTGGTGGCATGCTGCTTATCTACCAAATGACCAACTTACTAAAGCACTGGATGTTTTTTTCAATTCGAGTTGTAGAAACAGTGCATACTTTACCCATGGAGAAGCTGTCTGTAAACAAAAAAAAATCACATTCAATTAATGTTGTTGACAAATGTTTTCTCTTCGGTTACAGTTCATCTATGGTATATATACATGTATGGCTATGTTCTATGTGTGCAGACTATTCTAGCTGTAGTCAATAACTGTAGGATTGAAGAAATTACATTTCTGATGTGTGTTCCACTGTCGCATCCTGTCAACATTCAGGGTTGGTTTTTATGTAACCATATGTAATTATTAGCTATTAGGGGTAGACATTGATAGTTGTTTTAAAGTTTCACACTCATATATCAAATGTATGTAGAAAGGCCTCCATACAATTGAGTGTGCTTAAAAGAATTGGAAATTACCTTACCAAAATGGGCAAAGTCACTATTTCCAAATCTTTTATTTTATCTAATTTTAATTTTGTCCTCTATCTTGGCATTTTTGCAACAAAAGCAATACTAGAAAGACGGAAAAAGTTCAAGAGAGAACCCTGCGTTTTATTTATAGAAAATGATTTTATTACCCCGGTTAAAGACATTTTAATTAGAAATAACTTACATTTTTTACATGTTTGCAGGCTCAAGACAATGGCTAGGGAGGTCTACAAAAATGTTAATAATATTGCACCTGATTTTTTAAGAGATCTCATGCAGTAGTTAGAAACCAAGTTCTATATAATTTCAGGAAGATAGATACCAAGGGTAAATACCACTACTTTTGGTAAGAAGTCTTTTTGCTTTGAAGCTCCCCCGGTATGGAACAGTCTACCTAATGAGATACAAGTATTTTGTAGACTGATTCACAACTAGGATGGTGAACTCTGCAAATGCTCTTTATGTTCCCGACTCCTTTTTAGGTTGTAGTTTTTTAACTTCAAACTGGTCATCTAGCCGACTGGAGTAGGTGTTTACTTTGTTTGCTTGCTATATTTGTTTGAACCTTGTGATATCCTCCATGACTAAATGTGATTAGTTAATTGTCATGGGTTTTATATCAGTGTCAATACAACACACCTTTTAAACCGTTGTTTTTGTCATTGCATGTTACTTTTATTGCGTTGCTTATTCCTATTTTGTGTTCTCTTTGAAGTCCATTTAAAAATGACTGCATTATTATTTTATAATTTGGTGTTATAGGGCTAGGTAGGGATTGGCCCAACCACCTGTCCTGCGAAACCCCACACATATATCGTTTAATCTTTTAGTGCAGGAGCCTGTATATATTGTTATATTAACACCAACCTAGCTATCTTATATAACTTAAGTGTATTTTATTTAGCTCACCTTTATTTTATTCATCCATGTAAGCCTACATTTACTTGCATGCTATGTTCTTGTTTGTTTTAAATTATACCAATGTTTGTTGCAGCAAATACTCTACCGAGCTTATATTTGTATATTTATTGTACCTGTATGCGACGTTAATTATAAACAGTGATTAATCGAAGCTAAGTATCGCGTGCATACTTAACCCCCTCCGCAAAAAAAAGCCATTTTGGTCTCTGTGGAGTATAACATATAACGTTAGATAGATACTAGATAGTAATAAATAGTCTTGTATCTTGTACCATTCAAACTCGTATGTTGAGTTGGAGCCAAATTTGTTTGATCCAGTGGTAATCAATAAAACTTAATATTTTGTTCTTGAATTTGAGGAATTCAGGACAGACTTAAAGCAGAATATTGTTTTCAACGTTTACATTTGACTTTATGATCGTGTCAAATGAGTTGAACGAGTTACAAAACGTGGTTACGTCTGAGCACAGAATGCATTAGTCAATTTAGTGTACATGCTCAAGCAATTAACTTAAAGCATGTGATCTGGTTCATGAATAATAATATCATATGTCCATTGTTATGCCTGCGTTCATTACCTTTCCTATTAAAATTCCTATTAAATTAGTACGGGCCCAGAAGTCAAAATCTTATTATATGGACGTCAAATGGGAATGAAACAAGTTACTTTTAGATAAAAGTCAAAGAATACAACTATATTTAACACGCCCATAATATAAAACGTCCACATTTAACAAACAATACTTCAGTCATCTCGTATGATACCATTTAAATACCGTGCATTTCATATGGTCGTTTCAGTCCGTATATATCGCCATCTTTGTTGCTCCATAAACAAATCGGTCGCGCCATCTATCGTTCAAAACAAGGGACGTAATGGTGTTGCAAGTTGTTCTAATTATCTCCCTTGTGCCTTGTAGTAGTGAAAAACAGCTCCTTACACAACGGATTTTATTGCAGTGAGTCGTTCACCGAAATTAAATATTATATTTTGTTCCACTTAATTGCATTAGCTCTTGGTCCATAGATACATGTAAGTCACTTTGATTTATAATTACTTGTAAATGGTGGAAATTAAAATGAAATTGTCAGTAGACGAAGGGGAACCTATTAGATTTATAAAAACGCGTTTGACACAGTGCCTCACCAACGTCTGTTAAAAAAACTACATGGAAATCAGAGGGAAAATTCTGAACTGGATAAGAGCGTTTAAGAAGGAAACACAGCAAAAAGCTGTGGTACATGGAAGAGCGACCGGTTGGGCAAAAGTAAAATAAGCGGAGCACCCCATGGCAGATTTTATTCTTCCCGCGCGCGCATTGCGTCACGTCACAGGTAGTGGGAATCCGTGCTCCACGGATTCCACGTCTACCCGTGACCACTACCTGACACGTCACCCGACCCACACACTCCAGCTATCACCCGTCGAGAGAGGAGCTCTCAATTGCACGTTACCAAGCATCACGCCATAGTCCCTGGTAAGTCTGTGTTTTATCATTACTTCATTCCATTTATATGTAGTCATATTCATGTCATTGTAAATAAGTGTATATGATAGGGTGTGTACAGCGAGAGTGTATTTATACCTGTTACATATTATTGTTACAGGATCCCTTGTACCCATCATCATCATCATCTACATTATTGAATAAAGACATCAAAGAATCATCAAATAGTCTCGAGTTCTACATTGGCGCCCAACGTGGGGCGCCAATTTAACAGAGTGCATGATTAATTAAATATAAAGCACTGCCACCGCATGGGACCTCTGGCTTACTAGTCTTACGCTCAACCGATCGAGCTAAAGAGAAGTTCTCCCTAGCCGAGACGGTAGGAAGCGGCTAGTATTTTACCAGGTGACATTGGCGCCCACGTAGGGACCCGGGAGATATGACAAAAATACTCAGCAATACTTGCAAAGGAATCTCTATGATCCCTGGAAAACTCGGGACGAGTTTTTTCTTAAAGGGGGAGTATGTCACCCTGGTAAAATACTAGCCGCTTCCTACCGTCTCGTCTAGGGAGAACTTCTCTTCAGCTCGATCGGTTGAGCGTAAGACTAGTAAGCCAGAGGTCCCGGGTTCGATCCCATGCGGAGGCAGTGATTTATATTTAATTAATCATGCGCTCTGTTACATTTATAAACGATTTACCAGAACATGCCGAAACAATAATCAGATTATTTGCAGACGACGCCAAATTGATAGACAGAGCAGGGTTACTACTGGAAACAGATAGAGTGCAAAGGGATGGAGATAAACTAGGAAACTGATCAGGAAAATGGCAATTTAAATTCAATGCTGCTAGATGTAAATCACTACATATTGGTCACAACAATGGAAAAGTCTACAGTATGAAAGAAAATAGGACGGAGAAAGACATGGAGCAATTTTGGGAATAAAAGGATTTTTGAGCAATTTTTGAATTCAACAAATATATCTGGTTGTGTGGCAAAAGTCTACAGTATGATAGGTATGGACAAGAACCTATGTTAACCATTTACCACTAATAAGACCCAATGGTGCAAGCCAACGCTTGGTGAATACTGCGTAGAGCCGACATCGAAGGATCAAAAAGCAACGTCGCTATGCAGGTCCAGTACACTCTGCCGATTGAGCTATATAGCTGTAAAGACCTATAATAGCTCTATTGACCTATCTGAAATAGGTCTTTTGAGCTATTTTCAAGTGATTTTCTTTTTTAAGGAAAACGAAACAAAGTCGCATTTAAAAGAAGATTGTATCATTAGGTTGATAACAATAGACATTAAAAATGAGTATTCTTTTTAAAAAATAATGATGTAAAAAAATCGGAAATTTTACATTTATGAAAAATGAAAATAAACATCTAACTGTATTCTTTTTGTAGTCAACATTACCATTAACCTTACTGTTTTATGCGACTTTGCTTTAATTTAATGAAATTTGAAATCTGAGAAAATATAGCTCAATACAGCTATAATTTATAGGTGTATATAGCTATATAGGTCTTTATAGCTATATAGCTCAATCGGCAGAGTGTACTGGACCTGCTATGTGCCACGCTTAATGAACCAAATTGTCCGTGTCGTGTTAAGCAGGTGTTGTACAACCAATTAGTGAGCGTCCATCCACTAGGAGGAATTTAAGTCCCTCACATTTCTTTTGCAGTTGCTTTCCGTTGGTTCCATTTCATTCTGGTGGGATCGTATAGAACCCAATGTACTACATACCGGTAATGGCAATAGAAAACACAACAAAGGCTACAAATTGGTGAAAGCATATAAAGATCTGACATATAAAATATAGAAAGAGGAGGAATTATATGGACCTTTCAAAACAATACAGTTCGATACTGTCGACAAGGAGGCGTTCTTTGATATAGAAGATCAATCACGAACCAGAGGGAATCAATTCAAACTGTAAAAACAAAACAAAAAACAAAGTTGAACGGCAGGAAAAACTGGGGTGTTTTTTTAACAGAATTATCTCAGACTGGTACAGCCTACCGAACGCTTTAGTTGAAGCTGAAACCTTAAACAGTTTCAAAAGCAAGATCAACGACCACTGGATGAACACGGCAATGACATCCGAGCCAGGCGGTTACTGCTAGGTGGGAAAAATCGAAAAGTAAAGTATTCATATGAATTTACAAAATATCAGCTGGGAAACAGGTTTCATGCACTCCTAAATCGCAATAGACCATTCATTATGTAGAATATGGAACTTTCATGTATTTCCTCATCCCAAAACTAGGAACATGATCCTACCAAAAAAAAACACGAAAACAATCAAGGATGATCAGAACACCTGAAGTATGAATGTAGATGCAGCTGACTGGAGATTGAATGAGGCTACTCGCTAATCTAGCATAGTGCTGTATATCGGACAACCGACAAGTTCAGAACCAAAACAAATGAGAACAAATAAATGTGATTGTAGATAAGACAATGTGATGTAACTTTTTAGATAATGCTATAAATAATGCGCCAACCCAGGCATACATAATGCGCAAACCCAGGTATATCAAGGAAGAAACAACAAAAGAACGGTCTCACTAGCCGCGCCTATCCAACGACCGGAGGGACAGTACGGACAGTAAATTACGTGTATAAAGTACATGCATGATAACGCTAAATATGGATTTAATCTTGATATTGTGTTGATTGTATGTCCGGCGAAATTTCTGGCGTTTAGCATGGATTACTCTTAATTGCAGTGGTGTGATGACGTTTCGGCTTCCAGGTAAATCTCTAATACCGAACCAATCCCATTTGGCTAAGAACTAATCCAGAAAAGAAAAGAAATATTTTTACTATTTTTAACTACCGTCAACATTGTATAAAACAATACATAACCTCCGACCCCAAGGTTGACCACCATACGCAAACAGATTGATTGACGAACAAACAAGACAACTATATACCTACTCTACTACATAAGCAGGAATAAAAGAAGGCATATTTATGTTTGGTGGTTTGTGTTAATGTTTTAATTAAGTCTTTCTTCCTAAGTAAAATTAAATAGAAGAATAAAAAACAAAAACAAAAACGATCGAACTATCCCATTTTTTCAGTCATGTTACCTGAACTTACATTATTTTTTAAGTAATATGACACATTACACATAGGCAGTAATTAAGAAATAAAGGGTGACGATATTTATAATCAGTTGACGTGGATTTCTTTGACGTTAACCATTGTTCTGTATCGCTAAGCAGGACGTGCTTGAAAGACTTGTTGGCATACATGTTTTTTTTATACCCTTTATCGTTTTATAATACTTCAAGACCACGTATATATTCTTAACCATGTCTGAGTTCAGGTAGGTCATGGTCTAAACATTGGTACATTTTAACAACATAATTACTGATTTTATCCCTACATATAGGGCGTAAGAATTGTACCTGCATGATCGTAAGAGGCGACTAAATTTGGTATCTTATCTTTTCTCTTCTTTCTAAACACTTTCTTCTACCTAATGTCTCCCTTGACAATGCCTCACTTTTGGCATTTAGTTGAGTGTTCGCCCCTGTGAGGAAGCTTTGGGTTCTGTCCCCTGGCCGAGACATACCAGAGTCTGTAAAAATGGTAGTTTCTACTCCCACTTAACGCTCAGCAATTTAGGAGTTGGACGACTGGTTCGCCCGTAGTCAGTATAATTTGACCGGGTGGGGTGTCCTGCCGGGTGTCTTCGGCAGTATGTTTCAGTGGGGTAGCACTATAAAGTCGGCATCAGTTCCGCGCTGTCACAAGAAGACAAACACGAATATATCACTGCCTCCCAAAACACAAACGCATACACTACATGCATGCATCTTGCACACAGGGGAGGCCGTCCTTAAATGACCATAGCTGTTGATAGGACGTTAAAGTTAAAGAATGCTAAACCCAAACCCAATTACTGATTTTTTTCTTATAGTGTGAAAATACAAGACTCTCTGTTCTCGCTTTTTGAAATTAGCACAAATTGGCTAGCATATCAGAAATGGTAATCCATTTGCGACCATACTCTTTAACATGAGCATATTACTGATTACATAATTTCTGTTCATAGTCGTAACATGAGCATATTACTGATTACCTAATCTCTGCTCATAGTCGTAACATGAGCATATTACTGATTACATAATCTCTGCTCATAGTCGTAACATGAGCATATTACTGATTACCTAATCTCTGCTCATAGTCGTAACATGAGCATATTACTGATAAAATAATCTCTGCTCATAGTCGTAACATGACCAAATTACTGACTACATAATCTCTGCTCATAGTCGTAACATGAGCGTATTACTTATTACATAATCTCTGCTCATAGTCGTAACATGAGCATATTACTGATAACATAATCTCTGCTCATAGTCGTAACATGACCAAATTACTGATTACATAATCTCTGCTCATAGTCGTAACATGAGCGTATTACTGATTACATAATCTCTGCTCATAGTCGTAACATGAGCATATTACTGATTACATAATCTCTGCTCATAGTCGTAACATGGGCGTATTACTGATTACATTATCTCTGTTCATAGTCGTAAGGAGAACGTCCCAAGAAGAGGCGATAATCTTACAATGCCGCCTGAAGGTTTTATATAATAAACTCGATACACGTGGACAGATGTTCACGTTGATTTTCTGTTCCAAGTTGTCCAAGCATTGTTAGCTTAAAAACGCTTCTCGCAAGCTTTTTGTCTTCACGCGAGCTTTTTGTCATCACACAAGCTTTATCTCTTCATGCAAGCTTTATATCTTCCCACAAGCTTTGTGTCTTCCCACAAGCTTTTTGTCTTACTACAAGTTTTATGTCTTCACACAAGCTTCATGTCTTCCCATGAGCTTTAGGTCTTCACACAAGCTTTGTGTCTTCCCACAAGCTTTGTGTCTTCCCACAAGCTTTATGTCTTCCCATGAGCTTTAGGTCTTCACACAAGCTTTGTGTCTTCCCTCGAGCTTAAGCTGTGTCTTCATAAATGCTTTATGTCCTCACATGACCTATGTGTCTTCATAAAAGCTTTGTCTTCACACAAGTTTATCTTTTCCCACGACCTTTATGTCTATATAAAAGCTTTGTCTTCCCACGAGCTTTATTTCTTTATAAAAGCTTTGTCCTTACATATAAGCTTTGTGTCTTCCCACGAGCTTTATTTCTTCCCGTAAGCTTTGTCTTTACACGAGTTTTATGTCTTAACATAATCTATTTCAATTTTATTTATGTAAACCTGTTACAGATACAGGCTTTCATCGCATAGCGTAAACATAAAATCCGGAAGATATAATAATTGGGGCGATATATCTGACGAATTTGACGAGTATCATTTTATTCTAGTGTTTAATTAATTCTTATTCTTATATTAGAACAAAATATTCTAAGTCATTTTTCTGGCGTCGTCCTTCTGTCTTCAAGCTTGTACAATTCCTGCCTGTAAGGAATGTAAAAGAACTGAATAACCTTGGTAATTGTTTGTGTATCGCCACTGCCAGGCGTGAAAGCTACTAGTAAAATCATTGTGTTTTATGACACGGGTGTTACACATTGTTCAGCCTCCGTTATCTTGTATACAATTCATTTACTATGCATACAATTCATTTACTATGTAATACTCCTATCAGCTGTACTGCTATTTTAATCCTAATTTGTTGAGTTCAGCTTTGAGCTCGGGTATTTAAAATCCAACAATCATTTCACAATATCGTTTACTCTTACATGTTTTAAAAATACAATTATTCGAAGTGCTTAATTTTAACCAGTATTTAATCATTCGAAGTTTCTACAAAAAAGATAATATCAATCTTCCTAACTGAAGTTCTACATGTCACGGTGGTCAAGCTAGTGGTTTAGCTTCCCATGTACATATTTTATATTAAATTACTATTTTATAAATACTTGCGCTGTGTGTGTGTGTGTGTGTGTGTGTCGGTTTGTATATATCTGTCACGGTGGGTGTTATTGTGACGTGTGAGAGGTGAGAGATAATATTGGCTGAGAGAGACACTTTGACCCTGCATGAACCCATTTGCACGTGGGAGTCTCACCTGAGCACCCGACGTGTATTTCAACACCAGTCTTGAGTTAACCCTGTAGGAAGCAGCAATAATTAACTGTAGCTCTAGATCTAAGGCTGTAAGGCTACTATTTTCAATACATTTTTTATCTAAAATATTCTTAACAGCTGTAAATAATATATTGTTAAATACATTTCAGGATAGTATATACATACTTCTACTTAAATTAATAACTTACAAATATATGCCCGTGGGTATATGTACAGCCCACGTGGTCACATGACATTGTCGCTATATATATAACTAGTAGGATCAACGTGGGTATGAAAATAACGTTAGGGGACTTGGGTAGAATCACGGGATTAGGTGTTATCTAAGTCCGTGATAGAATTAAATTCATAACTAATAATAGTATAGACTTATGTAGGTAACTGATACATACAGTATAAATTATAGTGAACAAATTATCATTTACACGTAATTTGGATGTATAGTCGCTTGTATAATTTTATTTCAGGTCGCCGTTTCCTCGTGTCTCCGTGTACATGTGTCTCCTTGCCAATGTGTCTCCTTGTACATGTGTCTCCTTGCCAATGTGTCTCCTTGTACATGTGTCTCCTTGCCAATGTGTCTCCATGTTGCGTTTTAAGTGTAATAAATAAAACCAACTATATTGACAAATTGTCTTGGAATACTATATATATATATGTATATTGTAGTACGGAAAACCCATTAAATAGTATTAGTGTACTCGTGTGACATTGGCGCCCAACGTGGGGCCCCGGGTAACACTGACAAGAATCGCTTTGACCTCTGCAAAAACTCGGGACGAGCTCTTACCTGGAGAGTTCTACAGTATCATAAAAAAACACCTTTAATTGTTTCCTATTTCACCACCAGTTCTGAATACAACTGTTTTCGTCGTTTCTGTATTGAAATTGAGTTGTACTTCTTATTATATAACTTCAAGGCTTCTAAAATCTGTTGTAGCTTTTCTGGTGTCCCCGCAAATAGCACCGTATCAACATGAGAATTTGTTACAGCTATATTTGGACCTAAACTAAGGTGTTTAGAGTAATTTTACACGCTTGGTGGGTTTCGGTAAAAAAAAAAAAAATGCCACATATAATGAAGAAGGGCGGGTAAGCTCTCGATGTCGAGCATATTGGGGGTGGCATTACCCCCTAAAATCGATCTAAACCCCCCAAACGTGTAAAATTAATCCAAACACCTTAGTTAAGGTCCAAATATGGCTGTAACAAATTATCAGATCCCTGCACATGTGTGTGTGTTCTACATATGATAACACCGACAAGGTATCCCAAGCGGCCTCACAAGTACTACGCCTCGCGCACTGTCTGTACGCCGAGCAGGACAGATCAACACAATCAACATGCCGACCAGATTAGGCTATTGGAAAATACGAGGGGTAAGCCTTTCTAACAAAGACATACTAGACATACTTCATTATAATGGTAGTGTTTTTTAATGCTAAACACGAACTTGTATGTATATTACTTGCAAATATGAAACCGGCATGGTATGTACAGTATGTGTCACTCACTAACTATTTGACGAGATGAGAGTGTGTGATGTTCACGTGTACATGACACACCTGTGGCGGTGCACCTAACACACGTGAAGTAACAAATAATTAGCGTCCCTAGAGCTAGATCTAACTAGGATACAACATGTATTTTTATCTTGTAGGCGTAGCATGTTGCTGTAACTCCGCACTGCGGAGAAGTTATAGGCTAGCCCGAAAATGTCTGGCTCGTTAACGTTGTTAGGAGACAATCAAATGCAAGCCAATAGATAAATATATATATATATCATCATTGGGGGTCATTTTTACTAAAATGCGATCTAAACCACGTACTAAAACATGTAAACTTACTCTGAACACCTTAGTTTAGGTCCAAATATAACAAACACGTTCTGAGGTCACTGTGTCAGAGACGTATATATTACGTAATATATAAAACGTAATATATACACGTCTCTGGAAGTGTGTGCCTAGGGCACAGGTACTAGCCTCGTCTGTCAATACACCTATTATATTAAATAAGTATGGAGGAGACAGATGGATTAATATATAACAAACTCTTCCTTTGTAATTTGACAGAAAACACTAAAACTATATATACAATGACAACAATATGATGGATAAGTGTAAAAGCTAGCCTGAATGTTGGCCGGACAGAAATGTAATGCAAAGGGCCAGAGGAAACTTTTAGTGTAAAACATGTGTCAAGTTTTACAGGCGAGACACTTTGTCAAGGCTGCACAAAAAACACCTTTATCTTTTGAGCTATCAATATTAGGTCACTTGGAAGGTTAATCTTTCTCTTTTTTTGTGTGTGTGTTTATATTTGGGGTTAACAGAGATGGAACAATGTTACTAGTCCATATGTAAATTCCACTTATCCAATACTATATACTATTCCACATGATAAGTACTGTAATATCTGACGAGTCGCTATGACATAGTGTATCATTTAGAGGACCAGAATGAAGATTTACTGGTAGTTGGACGAGGAATGAGGTGCACGTGTATTAAACTACATTTTAATTGTTTTACCTCATCATATTTTCTCCAACACTGCATAGATGCATTCCGCTTTTTATTAGGGAAAGATTATAAGACTCTTTCGTGCACTAAGGGGTGTAGGATTGGGAAATTCCACCTGAGGGGTTTTCAAATTTGGTAAAACCTGAGGCTTTGCCAAGGGTTTTGCCAAATTTGAAAACCCAGAGGGTGTAATTTCCCTTTCCTACATTTCTATGGATGAAAAGAGTATTTTTCTCTCATTTAAACCACCAGAGAAACCATGAAAATGCGTTTGGATTGGCCGCCATTTTGAAAATATCAATTTTTCCCCTCAACTTTTAATACGAAAACAAATTAGCCAGCCAGATTAAGCAAATCCCATATTTGCAAACTGCACTTAAATATTAATCTCATCTTTCTAACATGTACTGTAAATATATTGTAAAAGGTTTTAATTTCATCACGTCGCCTTTTCCGCATTTGGGGCATCGGAGAGTTCAAAATTTGTGATGTCATGTCATTGTTGAGCCATTGTGATGTCACGTCACGTGAAATGGGGTGTTAGATAGAAATTTCCTACACCCCTTTCTTGACCTGGACAGCTCTATTGTACACACAGGGAAATGAGTGAAAAAAATGTCAATGAAAAGACACATACATGTGTTGTTATTCTGAAAGCATTGCCATTGTGTCATCACTTCCCACAGGGTAACCAGGGTCATTTCCTCAGTGTCATCACTTCCCACAGGGCAACCAGGGTCATTTCCTCAGTGTCATCACTTCCCACAGGGTAACCAGGGTCATTTCCTAAGTGTCATCACTTCCCACACGGTAACCAGGGTCATTTCCTCAGTGTCATCACTTCCCACACGGTAACCAGGGTCATTTCCTCAGTTTCATCACTTCCCACAGGGTAACCAGGGTCATTTCCCCAGTGTCATCACTTCCCACAGGGTAACCAGGGTCATTTCCTCAGTTTAAATGTCTCACATTTCACGCACCCACAGTGCAGTGGGTTCACCATTACAACATTGTTTGATGACTGGAAAAATTGAAGTGTGAAACTATGAATGATATACTTCAGAAATCTTATAGAGGGTTTAGATTTCTCTTGTCTGCAAATTCTGATCTATTTCATGTAACTTGGTGCTGTCACTGGTACCAAACCCTGCATACCCCCTAAATGTTCATGTTTGGTTTCATTTTCTCTTCAGTTTCTTTCTTGTACATTGAACATTTACTTTAGTTATTGCATACTTGGTTCCCTGGCCCAGGACCCTGAAAGTCTTAACATTAACAAAAAGATATTTGACATGTAAGCTATTTCAATGCCCTTAAAATTATGCATACATTTATGACATGTGCCTCGATCTTGCTGTGGTAGCTTACCAACTGGGCTATGTGAGTACTATATGAGATAACACATGTTTCAGCTTGCCCAACCCGTCAGGCTCTTGTTGAGGCATGCAGGGGAGGATTATGAAGATATCCTTTACGAACAAGGAGATGGTATGTAACTTATGTTTGTAAATATCTTTGGCCGATTTTCTTAATTATGTCCAATAAAAAGTATCCTTATCTACATATCAATTTAATGTATGATATCGTACCTACAAATTATGTATGACACATTGTAGTATGTGTTATATATGACATTGTAGTATGTGTTATATATGACATTGTAGTATGTGTTATGTATGACATTGTAGTATGTGTTATGTA